>NW_020954576.1:85663654-85666528 GCF_900497805.2 Vombatus ursinus
AGATAGATAGATAGATAGATAGATAGATAGATAGATAGATAGATAGAGGGCATAGGGTGAGTTGAAGATGAAGGGGTCATATCTGGAGAATAAAATTAAGGAGTGAGAGAGGATTATACTAGGAGAAGGAGAAAGGGAAAGGTAGAATGGGGTAAATTATCTCACAAAAAAACATAAAAGAAAAGGCTCTTAGAGTGGAGGGGAACCGGGGGAAAGTGAGAGGAAATGAGTGAATCTTATTCTCATAGGATTTGACTTAAGGAGGGAATAACATACACACTCAATTGGGTATGGAAATCTCTCTTACCCTACAGGAAAATAGGAGGGGAAGGGGACAAGAGAGTAGGGGAATGATGGAGAGGAAGACAGATTGGGAAAGGGGGGTAATCAGAAGTAAATACTTCTGAGGAGGGACAGGGTCAAAAGAAAGAATAGAATAAATGGGGGGGCAGGATAAGATAAAGGGAAATAGAGTGAGTTTTTCACAGCATGTCTACTATGGAAGTGTTTTGCATAACTGCACAAGTATAGCCTATATTGAGTTGCTTGCCTTTTCAATGAGGGTGGGTGGGGAGGGAGGAAGGGAGAAAATTTGGAACCCAAAGTTTAAAAAAACACACGTTTAAAAAAAATGTTTTCACATGCAACTGGAAAATAAGAAACACAGGAAATGGGGTACAGGAAAAGTGAAGGGGAAGGGGATAAGAGGAGGGGGGAGAGATAGCAGGGAAAGCAGACTAGGGGAAGGGGTATTCAGAATGCATGCCATCTTGGGGTGGGGCGAGGGGTGAGATGGGGTGAAAATTTGGAACTCAAAATATTGTGGAAGTAAATGTTGAAAACAAAAATATTTATAGCAGCTCTTTTTGTGGTGGCAAAGAATTGGAAATTGAAAGGATGCCCATCAATTGGGGAATGGCTAAACAAGTTGTGGTATATGAATGTAATGGAATACTATTGTGCTATAAGAAATGATGAACAGGCAGACTTCAGAAAAATGTGGAAAGATTTTTTATGGTCTGATGCTGAGTGAAGTGAACAGAACCAGGAGTACGTTGTATACAGTAACTGTGTGCAATGACTAATATTGATAAACTTAACCATTCCCAGCAATACAAGGATCTAAGACATCTCCAGAGGCCTCATGATGGAAAATGCTATCCACATCCAAAGAAACAACTATGGATTTTGAATGCAGATTGAAGCATACTATTTGCTATTTTTTTGCTTCTGTGGTGTTTTTGTTTCCTCTTTCTGGTGGTTCCTCCTAAAGGTTCTAATTCTTCCTTACAACATCACTAATGTGAAAATGTGTTTAAAAGGAATGTATATGTATAGCCTATATCAGATTGTGTACTGTCTTGGGGAGGGAGGTGGGGAGGGAGGGGGAGAAAAATTTAAAATTCAAAAGCTTATGGAAGTGACTGATGATAAATCAAAATAAATTAATTAAAAAAAATTAAAAATCTAAAAAAAAAAAATCTGGCTTCAGACACTTGACACTTACTATCTGTGTGACCCTAGGCAAGTCACTTAACCCTCATAGCCTCACCACAAAAAAAAAAAAAAAAAAACAATTTTCGGGGCAGCTAGGTGAGGCAGTGGATAGAGCACTGGCCCTGGAGTCAGGAGGACCTGAGTTCAAATCCAATCTCAGATAAGACACTTTACACTTACTAGCTGTGTGACCCTGGGCAAGTCACTTAAACTCAAGTGCCTCGAAAAAAAAAACAATTGAAGTTCACAACTTACCTCCTCAAAAGCACTGCAACCAGTCACCACGATGTTTGGCCTAAATTGTTCCATTTTCAGTTTCTTCTCAAGCCTGGTATTAAGATCTGACAGGGAAGCTTCTGAGAGCATCATGACGGGACAGCAGTCAGGGTAAGCCACCTGCCATAGGAATATATCACAATGACCATCAGAGAAAGCCCTAGGGTGGTCCTTTACTTCAGTTGCACCCACAACACATGGGGAGTCACTGAGAGAAATCTCTAAGGGCTTATTTGGCAAGGAAAACACATTGAGAAACAGAAACAGCTCATTGCAGAGAAGTAGGTGATCAAGAAGGAAAATGTGGTCACTATTTTGTCAGATGAATTTTGCTGAAAATTTTTGGATCCCAACACTGAACTATTTCTAGATGCCCAGTCTCCACAGTTTGTTGCTCATATAGCACAGTCATGCATTTATGAGCCATGACCATCTCCTCTGCTCAAACTTCAAAATGTTAGAGGAAACTGTCTTGGAGTTCTATCTGGGCCATAGCGCAGAAGCAACTTCTCTGTGGGTAAAGTAGGGGCACAGAAGAGGGGGGAAAGCATGAGAAACAATGAGCAAGAATATAAAATGTAGGGTAGAAACAAGTTTCAGCCCCCTCATCACTGAATAATTTTGTGTCTGAAGCCCCCTAGCTCTACTTTGTCTGGATTCAGTCACCATTTTTCATAGACCTAATTAAGTCAAGTAATGGACACAGGAGAGAAGAAAAGTTGACCCCTTTCTCCACCATCTCCTCTCAAAAAAGCTGGTAGAAGAGGCAGCGGCAAGGAAAAACCACACTCTCATCTCACCTCATAATTCTGAACAGAGGGATGACAAATTTCTTTTGACTTTCTTCCTGCCATGTGGGTCTCAAACTGAACCAGTCGAAATGTTTCTGTTTTTAAGAAGCTGGTGATCCACTGGCCTACTTCATCTCCACAGTCTCTACCCTGAATGTCAACGCCAAATATCCTGTGGGAGGGTTACAAGAGAAAATGGGGATTAGTGGTTAGAGGGTCAGTGCTTAGAGGGATTGTCAACATAAAAAAAGGGGGTCAGTGCTTAGAGGAATTGTCAACATAAAAAATAGGGTCAATGCTTAGAGGAATT
>NW_020954576.1:85666538-85684318 GCF_900497805.2 Vombatus ursinus
TAGAGGAATTGTCAACATAAAAAATAGGGTCAATGCTTAGAGGAATTATCAACATAAAAAATAGGGTCAATGCTTAGAGGGATTGTCAACATAAAAAAAGGGGGTCAATGCTTAGAGGAATTGTCAATATAAAAAAAAATGAGACTTTCCATCCAAAAATACCATCCAGCTTCCCTTTTACTACAAACAGCCTGACCAAACCTTTTGTCAGGACTTGACCATCCCAGAAGTCCACCCAACCCTTGCAGTATACCCTGTACCCTTTGCAATTTGTGACTGAGCTCAGGAGCTTCAGAGTTGTTATATATGGTGACTTGGTATCATGAGATATTTACTCAGCCTCTCTGGTCAGAATTATCTCCTCTGATGCCAGCACCCACTACTCAGACCAAAAATCTTGGAATTACATTTGACAATTTTTTATTCTTCAACTCACACATCTTGTTGTAAGGGTGAGATAGAGTTCCCTTGCTCTCACTCCTGTGTCAGGCTCAGAGCTAGGATGATCTCAGTCCTAAACAGGGCAGGAAGAAAAAACTGCTTGCATGTAGCCTCCAAAAGCTTCTTCTGCCTGAAGGGATATTTCCAAAAGCCCTTTACTCTACCTTGCTTCTGTTTCTGATATTTCTTTGAACAGACTCCAGAGTCAGCATTCTTTCCAATTATTATGCTGCCTCACAATGTAAGACACTGGATAATCAGACAATTCTCCCAGGATGTATCCTGAAGCCTAGAATTCAAAGCCCTATACCTCTCCACTTATTCTTAATTTTCCCCCTTTTTTCCAGAGGCAGATAAGCTTGTGTTCTTTTAAATTCTTTATTAATTTCAATATATATGCCTTTTTTTTTGGTTCGGACAAATTCTACCACTGAAATAAAGCTTTGAGAAACCCTGAAAAAGAAAAATGAATTCTTATCCCAAAAAGTGAAGAGTGGAACCTTTCTTCTCCCACCCACATCCCCCACTTCATTGTGGCAGAGCACCTGCAGTCCCGAATAGCATTGGTAGAGGATAGTTTTCTAGGTACAACCAGATCGTTCATATCTGGAGCACTGAGGGTCATTTGGTCATTGTCCCACATTATGTTGATCAGCACTAAGCGAGGCTCCTGCCTTGCAGTGACCATGTGACCATCTTCCTTAGTCACCAGCCAAAACCTACAGAGACAAAGAAAAGAAAAGTTTCTATCCCATCCTTACTGGTTCTCTGATCTCCTCCTCTTTCACTGTGAAAACATCGGAAGTGTCAACAGCAATGAAATGCCATGAGGCCCAACAACAGTTTCTAGAGATTGGCTGCGTTCCCCGGAAACCTCTTGGATCTGGACCTGGAGCCAATAAAACCTGGGTTTGAATCCCACCTCTGACATAGTTATGTGACCCTGAGAAAGTCACTTAATCTCTCATCTGTAAAATGATGAGCTCCAAGGTCTTTTCCAGCCCTAAATCTATGATCCTATGACATAGGGAGGTGGACAGAGTATTTGAGTTTGATCCAGGAAGAGATCTGCATTCAAATCCTGCCTTAGCCACTTACTAGTTTTGTGTCCCTGAAATCATTTAACTATTCTTGGCCTCAGTTTCCTCATCTGTAAAATAGGGATGATAATAATAGCACTTAGCTCACAAGGTTGTTGTGAGGATCACAAATGAGAAAACATGTATAAAATGCATCATAAACCTTAAGGTGGGGGCTAAATAGCGATAAAATTGCTAGCTATTATTATTAGTTATGAGAGATGTGTTCCCACTAGACATAGTCCAGGAAAATCATCAATTTTTCAGATGCCAAGAGGGGGAAAAAACAACTTAGATTGGAGATTGTATCTCATGAAATATGATAGAGTCTACAGAGGGACAGGATTTGTTATTTTAGAGGTATAAAAAACTCTCAGGTAAGAAAATTCCCTCTAACAATGGGTCAGCAACTTTTCTGTTACATAGTGTTCAAGAGTTGCCTGCAACATAGAGAAATGACTTCCACAGCTTCACACAGCCGGTAGGTGTCATCTGGCTACTTGAACCCAGGTCTAACTGGCTCGCTCTCCAGGACAGCTCTCCGCCTCTCTCCATAAGGTAATTTATTTAGTGAGCTTGAAGGACTTCATTCATCAGAAGCTCCACCCTCCTCCACCTTCTTATCCCTGACCCCATCCCCCAACTCCCAACTAGATACGTTAGACTTAAATAAGAATAAGGAAAGAGCAAAGTTCTCAGAGAATCCTTTGACCTGAAATGAGATGGGAACATTCCAGATTACACAGGATTACTGCCACAAAATGAATCTCTTAGGTAAGGATCCCAGGCTTCTGCATCCAAGGGTCCACAAAACAACCTCTGGGGAGGAACTGTGATGGAGTGAGAAGCACACTAGATCTGGAGTCATGGTACCTGAATTCAAATGTTGACTCTATCCCTTAGTACTTGCATGACCTGGAATTAGACAGCCTCTAAGGTCCCTTAAATCTGTGATTCAAATTCTGTTCTGCCAAATGTACTTGACTCCTCATCATGAATCATTCATGTGCTTATTCAGTATCCTGAAATCCCTCACTCCCTAGACCTTGCTTAAGAAGCAAAGCTTTACTAGTACAAGGTTGGTAGAGAGGTATACTAAGATTCTCAAATTCATGCGCTGCACAGAACATGGCATAAACAGGAAAGTAAATGGAGGACTGGGGTGTGTGTGTGTGTGTGTGTGTGTGTGTGTGTGTGTGTTACAAAGTAACCATCATGCTCCCCTCTTCTTTTGTTGTTTTGTTTTGATTCTCTTTCTCATGGTTCCTCCCATTGGTTCTAATTCTTCTTTATATCGTGCCTAATAGGAAAATATGCTTAACATGAATACATAAGTACAGCCCATATCAGATTGCACGACATCTTGGAGAGGGGGGAGGAGAGAGAGGAGGAGAAATTTTAGAACTCAAAATCTTATGGAAGTGAATGTTGAAAACTAAAAATTAATAAATAAATTTTTTAAAAACAAAAACAAAGTAATCATCAGAGGAAGTCTTCAGAAGACGCTCGTCCTCTAGCATGGAGGTGCTTGCCAAGCCTTTGTCTTCAACAGCCTCCTCTTTCTCTCTCACCACTCCTTCCCCTGTCAATTCCTTCTGTGTTCAGACCTTCACCTACCACGTCTTTGCAGATGATTCCTCCCCTTAAATCTACCGCCTTGATCTCTCTTCTGAACTCCAGGCTCACTCTTCCATCTCCTCTGGTGGCAATCACCACCTATGTGCGTACCCTTATCTCCTCATACCTGGATTAATGTAATAGCTTACTGGTTAGTCTGCATGCCACAAGTTTCTCCCCTCTGCTCTGCATCCTCCACTCAGCCTCCATAGTGATTTTCCCAAAGCACAGGTCCACCCATGTCACACTGCCCCCCACTCAATAAACTCCAGTGGCTCCCCATCATCTCCAAGATTAAATCCTCTGATATTCAAAGTCTTTTATAACCTAAGTACACACACACACACACATATATATGATTTTTTTTTGCTAGGCAATGGGGTTAGGTGACTTGCCCAAGGTCTTTGTCTGAGGCTGGATTTGAACTCAGGAACTCCTGACTCCAAAGATGGAGTTCTGTCCACTGCGCCACCCAGCTGCCCTTCTAAAAGACACGTTAGGACTTTTTTTTGTGAGGCAGTTGGGGTTAAGTGACTTGCCTAGAGTCACACAGCTAGTATTATGTGTCTGAGACTGGATTTGAACTCAGGTCCTCCTGACTCCAGGGCCAGTGCTCTATCCACTGCACCACCTAGCTGCCCCTCCTTTCCCATATTCTTATACTTTACAGCACCTTCACATACTCTTTGATCCAATGACACTTACCTCCTTGCTGTTCCTCAACAAGATATTCTGTGTCCTAATTCTGGGTATTTTCACTGGCTGTCCCCCATTCCTGGAATGTTCTCCCTTGTCATCTCCACCTCCTGACTTCCCTGGCTTCCTTCAAGTCCCAGCTAAAATCTCCTCTTCTGCAGGAAGCTTTTACCAATTAATTCTAGTGCTTTTCCTTTGTTGATTATTTTCTATTTATTCTGTATAGAGTTTGCATATCATCTCTCCCCCCGCTCCATTACACTGTGAGTTCCTCAGGGGTAAGAACTATTCACTGTTTTAAACCCCAGTACTTAGGACAGTGCCTGGCATATAGTAGGTAATTAACAAATGTTTATCTACTGACTAACTGATTACATGACATTTTCTCCACTTGGATATCCCATAATCACCTCAAACTCAACATGTCTCTTTCCCCTAAACATGGGGAGATTCCCTTAAGAGGTTTATCTTTGTCATTTACAACCTCTAGAATGTGTACTGTGCCAGCAAAATCATCTAACTGCCTGCATGCAAATCATGCATCAATGATTTTAAGTTCCAGAACCAGATCATAGCCAACCAGTATCTTCATTTCCATATAAATGCTGGTTATCACCATCATCATTATTGTTATTGTAACTATTTTAATTAGGGAGACAAAAGACCACAGTGCTCATTTGTAGGAAAGATAGCTTTGGTTTCACTCAAGAATAGTATGTCTTTCCAATATTATCATCTATTACTGCTCTCCACACACTATTCTTAAGTGAAACCAGAAAGCTATCTTCCCCACAAACGTGCACTATGGTCTTTGGTCTCCTTAACAACAACTATAATAGTAACAATAATGATGATGGTGATAACTAGCACTATTTTATAAATATCATCTCACTTTATTTTCACAACTATCCTAGGATGTAGGTTCTATTATGATACTCATTCTACAATTGAGGAAACTGAAGCAGACAGAGGTTAAGTGATTTACCCAGGGTTACGTAGCTAGTAAGTGATTAATGTCAGATTTGAATTCACGTATTTCTGACTCCATGTCCAGTGTTCTATCCATTGTACCACCAAGCTCCTTCCATGTATTTGTTCAGGCTGTGAATAGTAAGAACTGACTTTTATATAGCACTTCACATAATACCATCTCATTTGCTCCTCAAAACAACTCTGTGAATTAAGAACTACAAAGCAGCAATCATATAAATCACAATGCCTGGGAATTACGAAAAGGATGAACACACTAGTTGGTTATGACCTGGTTCCAGAACTTAAAATCATTGATGCTACTTTGAGGGCATGCAGACAGTTAGATGATTTTGCTGGCATCGTTTACGTTCTAATGGTTATAAAGGACAAAGCAGGACCTCTTAAGGAAATCTACCCATATATTATTCAGGATCTTAGGTCAACTTTAGAAGAAGTGGGAATCTCTACTCCAAAGGAATTTTGGCCTAGACAAAGCATAAACTCTTATGGATGGGACTCCTGAGGATTGACTGGTAATGCTACTTGATTATACACATTTACTTGGAGATACTGATGATAAAAATGTTATTTGAACATGTTTTTCTTTGAGTTCCTGTCTGTATAACATTTATTTGGACCTTAAAAAAGGGGAAACAGTTTGAACTTAAAAAAAAAGAACAGATCCCACCTGACTATGAATCCAGTGTTCTTTCAACTACACCATGCTGCCTCTAGACTGAGTGTCCTCTTTTAGTCTTCTCATCTTTAATACCCAAACTAAATGCCACTTCCTTTGTGAAGTCATCTGATTCCCCCATCGGTAATGACTTTTCTCCTCACACCTCATATAGTCCCTTGTTTTGTAACTCAATAAAACACTCATCTTATAATATCACATATTATATTCATGTTGGTGTGATCCTTACAGTATTCTATAGATCACATGAGGCCAAGGGGCTAGGCTAGGTAGCACAGTGAATAGAGCACTGGGCCTAGAATTCAAAGACCTGAGCTTAGATCTGGCTTTAAACATTTACTGTTTGACCCTGGGCCAGCCTCAGTTTCCCCAATTATAAATTGGAAATAATAACAATACCTACTTCATAGGGTTCTTGTGAGGACCAAATGAGATAATATTTGTAAAAAGCTCTTAGCACAGTGCCTGACACATAGTAGATGCCATATAAATGTATATTCCATTACCCCCAAGGAGAGCATCTTTCCAAACTTTCTATGTCTCTCCAGTACCTAGCACAGTACTCTATATATAACAATTTCATAATAAATGTATTTTATTGTATTCTTTTTATCATCTGAAGACTTCTAAATATGAGATGAAAGGAGAAGCATGATCTCTTCTAAAATGATTTTCCAAGAGTGCCTGTGAAGTTTCATTCCACAGTGAAATGTTTTGAATATCTTGAAATGTCTTAAATGGTTTAGGTATGAGGTCAAAAAGGAATGGAGAAAATAATCTCTTAAATTCCTTTTTGTCTCTATAGGCATAATACCATTCACTCTCAGATTAGCTGAAAGGTTACATGCTTGTAATTACAGCTGAAAAAGTAGGAAACAAAAGCTATATGTAGTGATAGACAGATTGATCGATGAGAGAGAGAGAAAGAGAGATGTGCTTGTATTGCCTTCATAATCCTATTCAAGGATAAAGATGAAAGGTAAAAGATGTGATTTCTATGTTACCCCAACCACAACCTAAAGAAATAAATGGGTAATAATATTTATCGCTTTCTGCTCAAGTAATAAACTTTATCACTCACTACAAAATGCTATTGCCCAATAAATTAGTAGTTATTGCCATCCTTCTATATTTGGAAATAATGGTGTGAGGTTATTCAGGTCCATATTACCAGAAAGTAGAATGTAGTCATAATCTATATCGGTTTACGACAAATTTGTTTCAAATGTTAAAAAAAATTGTTTCACATTTAAAACATTATTCCAGCTTTATTTAAAATTATGGTGCCCTTGTACCTAGAACACTGTGTGGTAGTAATGTTCCCTATACCACAATAAAGATATAATAGAGTTACATAATGTTCAGAAAAAGGCAAATGATTATGGGATGGGAGGAAGTTGGGATATTGGATAAACTAAAAAGATATTAACTCCTCAGTCAAAAAAGGTAAACTCTGAAGACATTATCAAAATTTACAGGGAGCCTGGTAAAATCCTAAACTGAGAGATGAGGCTTGGTAGAGATTGGAAAAGCTGCAGAAAAAAAATCTATTTTGGCCAGATAAGATATGGAATCTTGGTTATTTTACTCAGATGAACATTTTAAACTTGATTTGTAGATCTAAAACCTGTGCTGGTGAGAGGGCTTTCAAATATATTTTGCCCTCATTGTTTTAAGGGAAGGGAGATTTAGAAAAACCTGTGAAGTAGCTGAAGGGATAACAACCAGCCCTACACACCAGCTATATGAAAGTTTGACTCTTCTGTGAATAAAACTTATAACGCTTTGTAAAAAATTGGGAGGGTAAGGAGAAAAAGAAGAAAAAGGAAAGTCTCTCTCCTTTCCCTTTCTGATTGTGGCCAAAATTGGAGGCTGGGGTTGGGGGTGGGGGGTGGGAGGACAAGATAAAGGAAATATTAGAAACCAGTGGAATAAGATGGAGTCTGAGATGTGCTTGGAAGATTAATTAAGAAAAAATATTGTAACTTGATTTCAAAGTCAATACAGGCAATCATATAAAGTTAGGAGAAATTGGATAAGCAAGGTACTGGTAAGTGTTTAATTAAAATCTGTTATGTACTACCACTTTTAAAATCTTTGGCAGTGGACTAGCTGGAAAAGAATGAATCTCATGATATGAAATGCTTGGAATTGATGAGGTCTAGAGGTTTAGGGGTGCTGGAACCCAAAAATCACAACACAGGCCCTGCCTGAAAGAATTCGACCCAAATCTTCTTCAGCCAGAGAAAAAGTTTATTAGAGATAAACTATACAGGCCAGACTCTTAAGGAATTTGAACATTAGTGACGCCCACAAGGACAAGCAGACATGAGGAAGTCTCAGAGTTTAAATGGGGGCCAGGGTGTATCTTATATACCCTCAAGTAATTTGGGTGACTAGAGGAGGGGCTGAGATCTGAGTGACTGGGGGAGGAGTTTAGGGAGAATTCCAGATTGGAACGTCTGGGAATAGATAATGAAGGGAACTGAAAGGAAGAGGTTTGAATGGGGTCTGGATAAAATCAAAGGTGGGACTAGGGCTTGCAAAGAAAGATAGGGAGAAAAGCCAGGGAGTAGAAGATAGCCTCAGGTAACTATTTGAGACCAGAGTGAGTTTAAAGGTTTTCTGGGACCGTAGACAAATGGGAGCCAAATTCTTTTTGGGGCAAAGGGCAAAGGTCTCAGTTTGGGCCCATACCCCATCAGAATAAACAGCCTTGTGTAAAACATAATGCTAAATAACTGAAATTATAAATTGAGGTTCTGTATGATATCATTTGGAAAATAGATCCAGGTGTAATTGAATTTATTCTGGTCTCATTTTAAGTGAAATGTATTATTTATTATTATTATACTATATCAGGAAACTTGGCTAGCTATGTGGTTTTAAGCTAAGTTACCCCAGTTATATGATTTGTAATGTGTTTAAAGATAATGCCTAACATTAATTTGATAACTTACCGTATTAGAAAGATTGTTAGAAATGTGAATTATTCTTTAACTTTTTTGGGTTATGGATTTAAATTATTAGAATACTGATGTAAAAAAAAATAATAATCAGTAGCAGACTAGCAACTGAGTTAGGATGTCATTATTTTAAAATTTCAGGATCTAGCCTCAACCTTAAGTGGTTAAAGTGCAGTGATTTGACTTCAGTTAAGAACTAGAAGTTGCAAAGGAAAAGATTTTTAGAAATCAGTCTGTAACCAGCTATAATCTAAGAGTAAGGTTAGAACATCTGGTTAATTATGTCCATTCACCTTTCAGGATAAATCTGCAGGAAGGCCTTATTATAATATGGTAAAGATTTTGGTTATTATGATTTGTGATTATCATTTGAAATTTTAAATTTTCCTTGTACTGTTCAAGTATTTAATTATTATTTAATTCAACTCTTTAAGTAACTCTGAAAGCTCTTGAAAATTTCTGTCTGGAGAAACTGGCCACGCCCTGCCAGCATTAAGTCAAATCCCCTAGGTCTCTCTGCCTAGGCGAAAAGTAGCAGTACAACTTAGAGCATTTTAAGCAAACCTGATAACAACAGGTGTGAATTTAAACTGTTCGTAAAATTTTATATGTATTTCCGGGGGCAGCTAGGTGGCGCAATGGATAGAGCACTGGCCCTGGAGTCAGGAAGACCTGCTCTCAAATTCAATCTCAGACTCAGTAACACTCACTAGCTGTGTGACCCTGGGGCAAGTCACTTAACCCCAATTGCCTCACAAAAAAAACCAAAAACAAACAAACAAACAAAAAAATGACAAAAAAAAAACCCTTTATATGTATTTCCTAGTATAAGCAGCTTGAAATTCCTGGAAGATGAGAATGGAGAGCTGGAATGCTCCTTATCTGGGCAACTCTTTATATAATAAGTCTCAAAGGGAGAGGTTTCTTCCTTCAGGAAGCTGAGGAAAAGGTTATTCAGAGCTGGAAATTGTCACCAGGTGTCTAAAAAAGGGGGGGAGATATGAATTTATGGATAATAATCATTTTTCTTTTAAAGAGCTAGGAGTATTTAGATTTAGAAATTAGGCTTTAGAAATTAAAATGTTATCATTAGTGATTATAAATCCAAATTTGATTTGATTTAAGCCACAATCTATCTTGAAGGAAGTAAGAATGGGGTCTGAGAGTTCTCTCCTTATCAGTATCATTATGGTAAATTACAACCTAACATGAAAAGATATTTGTTTGTTGGCATTAAGAAATTTATTAGCTGTATGGCCCCAAGAAATTTCTATTTACCTCAGTTTACTGTTCTGTAAGGGCCCACCTCCCAGGGATGTTGTGAGGACCACATGATTGCAAAGTGCTTGGAAGAAAGGGCAAAAATTATCTGAATGCTGTTTTTATTATCTCTTTAATTAGGCATAAGTGCTTCATACTTGATAACTTTATATGGGTTTTTAGATGTTATCAGTAAACAATGCCAAAGTTGATGAGACTGATGAGGTAGAAAGGAGGGGAGGCAGATGGAGCAAGCAGGATGCAGGAGGTAAGACAGGAGATAAGATGCAGGATGTGACCAAAGCATGAAGGAAGACTATGCATTGAAGCCCCCCCACTGTGGACTTACCTATGTGCTTACACAAAGCACCCCCAACTCCATGATATTTCAGAACAGCCCGTCCCCCTTTCCTGTTCTTCTTGCTTATCTGTATAGCAAAGACACCTCCATACCACCTGATATTCCAGGCATTCCAGAGTCACGCTCGCCCCTCCTCCCATTCTCTTTCTCCCCTTCCCCCTCTCTCGTCAAACTGTATTTAGACCAGACACCTAACCTGTCTAACTGCTCGGCCTCCCATGGGATCTGGTCCGATTACTATGTTACTCCAATAAATGCCTTTCTTTAACTTGGGAACTGTCAAAGTGAATTATTGCAGAACACTGGGACCCACCCATCTATTCTTCATCAAGATGAATGATTTTCTGTGTAAGGTAATTTGGAAGCACCAATTCACCTGAATTGGTAGTGAGTTTGTTTCAAATTTGAAATACATACTATTTAGGGTATTTTTATATTGGCAAATTTTCTTATGTTGTGTAATTTGGTAAACAATTGTATCAGCTATTTTGTTAGAAAAGCAATTTCTCTTATAATCTAGATGTTGTTAGAGTAAAAGAATTGTACTATCAAAAAAAAATGAATGGGTTAGGAAGCTGTTAGGTCATTCTATCAGCCCTGCTGACCATGTGTTATAATATTCTGAAGTACTGTAATTTATGAAATTATAAACTTGTGAGTTTTGCCTATATTAAAAGAAAATTTCACCAAAAATCTTACTTTGGCTATTACTTATGAAAAATTATGAGACTGTTAACTAAGCTATTTGGAGTTATTGTTTTAATCAAGTATTTGCATAGGTATTTTAAAAGGAAACTTGGTAATTGTACAAAGAAAAAATCTTGTAAAATCTCCTTTGTAAACCTACAAGGATTCTTAGAACCATCTACTCATAAATTCTTACCAACCCTGGGTAAGAGTTTTCTGTGTTGTGGAATTCCTACTGAGTAAATGGGAATCTTTACACAAAATGGGCTTATAATTTTCAAGCTTGCTTCATCTAAGGGTTGTGAAAAATAATTTCTCTTGGTAATCTGTGTCTTGGAGACTCAGAGTTCCATCCTGCCAGTCTTCTGCCCAAAGTTGTTTAGAAGGACATCTCTTGATAATGAGATTGCATTGAATTTTCTTATCTTGGTCAAACTCCAGTCTAGGCCTGAATTGATTTTATCCTACTCGGATTTAGGTGGAGACAGACTCCTAAGACTAGGGGTGGTATTTCCTTTGATGGCAAATTTTGGGCCCTTTGATATTGACCCCTCTGGACTGAGTTATCTAAGGCATGTACTCAAGACCTCCTTTTGATATGACCCATCTCCTAGTGTGTTGACCAATCACGGTTGATTGGCACCCCTTAGGAACACCTACTCTTGGAAGGGCATATAGGGCTGTACTCCAAAATCCCAAACCAAGCCAGTTCTGAACTGGCCTCCTTAAGGGGGCCTGGTTTTGGACTGAACTTCCATGCAAGGCATGTCAAGTCAGCTTGAGAGAAATTAAACTGTGGATACATGTACCCTAATTTCGTTTGTCTCTTTCTTAGAATAAATAAATTGGGGTTCACATTAATGGTGCCATGATGCAGATTTAGACTTAGATTTTTTTCACTCCAACAGTACTGAGGCTTGGCACCCATAGGCCTTTTTTCCTAAAGTCCCAGCCCAGAAAGGTAGATAAGTCTTATCCCCAAAATCCCTGCTCTTTATCTATTGGACCTCCCATTTTTAGGTTGCAGTCTGTTTTCTTTTTTCTCCAAGTGATTCTGGGATCAGGGACCTCAGAAAAAAAAAAGGTCTCCTCTGAAAGATATCCTCTGTAATTGGCTAGAAGTCAGAGTAAATTGGCATGTGATAACTCTGAATTTTGACTGATAGATTGTATTGTAATCTGAATCCATTGAAGGCTAAATTGGTTTGTCTTAAAACAAACTAAGCCTAAAAAGCCAACAAGAAAATTAGATTCATGTGCACTTTGTCTTGTCAGGCTGTTTCTGTCTTTGTGTGTATTTGTAAAATGTTTCATGTTTGTGGTTAAAGAAACTTCTAAGGAACTTAAGGTCTGTAATTAGAGAGAAAACATTGGGAAAGAACTACCACTTAGGCTTTTGATAGGAGATTAAGACTCTTTTTTTGGGGGTCCCAACACTGGCCAAGTTGGAATACCAGAATAAAGTTAGATAATGAGTAATGGAATCAAAAAGCAGGGAGAGACTCTCCCAGAAGTTAGTGAAAGGTGAAATCAGAGAATCAAGCAGCCTTTACTGATAAGGATCTAGAGCATGCAGCCCAAGATAGCAAGGACTGAGAAAGGGAAAAGCTAAAGGTTTGAATTCAGGTTTAATCAGATCCCAAAGCTCAAGTTTGTACTTTATGTTTAAATTAAATCTAGAAAGCTGTCTTTGCCCCCTCCTACCAATATATCTGATATCACAGCAATGTATTTAAAACTGAAAAAAAAAAAAGGTTTTCTGTCTTTTAAGCATTAACATTATAAAAGCTGTTTGTGAAAGGTATGGGGAAAGTACAGTTCTCTTGATTTGTAAAATGTTAGGCATTAACTCCCTCCAGATTCTAATAGGTTGAAGAGAAGCAGAACCTAAAGTGGGGAGAGGATATATATATATATTTTAATGTGGAATGTAAAGGAAAGTGGAAGTAGTCTGAGTAATGGCTTTGAAAAGTTAGGAAAGAGAAATAAATGTTTGAGCAAAAATATGACAGGTAGAAAAAAAATGGTTTGGAAATAGATGGGGGTGGGGTGGTTTGCAGCAAGCCCATGTGCTCTAAGTGCCCCCCATCCTTGATTAGTTGTTCTGGGTGCCTTTGTACCAGCTTTGGATGGTTTAAGCATATTGAGAAGGTGTGAGGAAGTTTGATTTTCTTTTAAGTAGAAGGATTGAAAATGAAAATTTTGTAGCTTGATTTGAAAACCGATAAAGTTTTAGAGGAATTATGTCCACCCACCTTTCAGGATAAACCTGTAGGAAGGCCTTATTAAATTTAACCTTACATAAATATTGGCTATGGTAAAGATATTGATTATTGTGATTTGCAATTATTACATAAAATTTTGAAATGTTTTCTTGTACTGTTCAATTAATTATAGGAACTCTGGAGGTTTTCTGCCTGGGGAAAACTGACCACACCCTGTCAGCATTGATTCATATTCCTCAGGTCTCTTTGTCTGGGCCAAAGTCTTAGCTAACCTGATGATTATAGGTGATTTTTAAAATGTTTGTAAAACTTATATGCATCAGCCTGAATTCCCAGGAGCATGAAATGCTTGGGGTAGCTTTTTCATCTGATAAGCCTCAAAAAGGGAGACAGGACTTGAGCTCTTTTAAGGAAGTAGAGAAAAAAAAGTGGGGAGGAGATATTCAGACCTGGGAATATACAGCCACAATGTCTTTTTTTTTAAGGGAATATATGAATTTGTGGATAATATGTCCTTTTAAAGGGCCAAGAGTATTGGACTTCAAAAAAATATAGTTAGAAGATAAGACCAGCTGTATCCCGTTTTACTTAGTTACTTTTCTAGTGGTTGTTTAAATTTTACAGAAACAAACATTTTCGTTATATCTCTCACACACAACCATCATTTCGCATTCCTTCCTTTTCTCCATTTTGAAGCTACCCTTTGGAAACCCTTTATGGAAACCCCTACTTGTGAGGAGGACATGAAGAGGTGTGCATGCATGCATCTTCCACAGCTGCCCTTCTGGTGGAGGTACACCAGCAGCAGCACTTGCCTCACCCTCCTCTACTGAAGGTCTGACCTTCTGCACTTTCCCTGGGTCTCACCTAACTGTAGGGGAGAGATGGCTTTGCATTGCTTTTGTAATTAACATTCAGAACTTGGGAGGGGGAGAGATTGTGGAAAGACCACTACCCTTCTGTTTTAGCCATCCCAAGGTGAAAAAGCCATCCTCTATTGCTGTCTAATACTCATAGCACACAGAGGCTTTATACTATTTTGCTGAACTTGAATCTAAAGGTAATGAGTGAAAATGAAGATGGAGTTCCATGATGGTGGTGATTCACATACAAAAGAGGACCATGGATGTTTCCTCCACAAGACGCATTGATCAGCATGTCTGGACTTGGAGCATGATCTCACAAGAAAGAAACACAAAGTGGCGCAGCTAGGTGGTGCAGTGGATAGAGCACCAGCCCTGAAGTCAGGAAGACCTGAGTTCAAAAACAGCCTCAGATCAAACATTTGACACATACTAGCTGTGTGACCCAAACACTTGACACATACTAGCTGTGTGACCCTGGACAAGTCACTTAACCCCAATTGCCTAAAAAAAAAAAAAAGAAAGAAAGAAACACAAAGCAAAAAGATTCTAACCAAGAAATGGAAGAAGTCCATTCCTGATGCCTATAAAAAAAACTTTACCCCCATTTCTACCAGACTTATGAATATTAGTGCAGCAGTGCTGTGTAGTCTACTCTTATTTCCTTGGAGACATAAAATCTTGCTTCTCTCTTACTGACTTCATCAGCAGATTTTCTTCTTATCTCTCAGAGTCATATGATTTTGAACTAGAAGGAAACTTTAAGATCATTGAGATTAAAATGTTATTATAAATGGGGAAACTGAGTCTCACAGAGTTTTAAGTGATTCAGCAGGACTCTGCAGTAGATAGAGTGATGAACTTGAAGCCAGGGAGACCTGAGTTTAAATTTTGCCTTAGATACCCACTAGCTGTGTGACCCTGGGCAGATCACTTATCCTCTTTGTGGCTGTTTCCTTCTTTATAAAAATGGGGCTAAAAATAGCACTTACCTCATAGGGCTATTATGAAAATCAAATGAGATAATATATGTAAAGTGTTTTATAAATTTTAAATCTTTGTGTAAAAGGTAGCTATCATCATCATCAATAGCTAATTAGAAACAGAATTAAAAAGTAGGTCTTCTGACTCCAAATGCAGTGCTCTAGTTACTACACTATGGCAATCCTATCACTCTAACAGTGAAAATCCATTAAATTATCAACCATAAAAAAATATTAAAAATGTTTATCTTTAGTGATTATAAATCCAGATTTGATTTAAGTCTATTTATCTCAGTTTACTGTTCTGTAAAGGGATAATAGTGGAACCCACTTCCCAGGGATGTTGTGAGGATCATATGATTGTACAATGACTGGCATACGCTAGGCACAACATTATTATTATCACTCTAATTTAATGTAATTGTTCCATACCTGATAACTTTGAAGTAGTTTTAAAATACCAAAAGTAATAAGCTCAATAATTTCTTTATGTGATAATCTGAAAATGCAACTGATGTCACCTGAAATTTATTATTTGTGTTATTACTGTATGTCTCAATTTTTAATCTGGATTTTGTTGCATATGAATTGGACCTTAAAAAAAAGGATGATAAAATCTTTTTGAAAATTGTTAACATTTAATGAAGTCTATTTGGCCATAAACAAGTAATAATAATACTGATATTTACTATGGGAGCAGATTTTTCATTTGAAATCTTGGCTATTATGAAAATATATAAGGTGGTTTCAGGTTGTAGTTTCAAAATATTAATGATGAGATGAATGATTCTCTGTGCAAGGTGACTTAAAAATGCATTTACCTAAATTGATAATGGGTTGTTTCAGGTTTTTTAAATATATTATAATGTGTAGGGTACTGTTACATTTCTAAATTGTGCGATTTGGTTAACAATGGTATCACCTACATTGTTAGAAAAGCAATTTCTCTTATAATCTAGATGTTGTTAGATTAAAAATTATACTGTCAGAGAAAAAGAGAAAAATAAATGGGTTAAGAAACACTCTATCTGACCATGTGCTGTAACATTTTGAAGTTCTGTAATTTAAGAAGTCATAAACTTCCAAGTTTTGTCTATATTTAAAAGGAACTTTCAGCTAAAATTATTTGGTCCTCACTTATGAAATTTAAGATTGTTAGCTAAGCTATTTGGAGTTATTGTTTAAATCAAGTATTTGTAAAAGTATTTTTGTGAAAGGAAACTTGGTAATTATGAAAGAAAGGGCCTTGTAAAAACTCCTTGTAATTAATTTAGTTTGTTATAATAACAGGAAAGCTGTTTTTTAGAACGGGAAATACTTTTATGAAGAAACATTTCGTAAAATCTTTTGTGTGATTTTTAGAAGGCTTACTAAATTTCCATTTGCAAGCTAATTTGTTGCAAATAATGATTTTATATTGATACACATGTATAAGATTCGATTCCTGAAGTGTCTCGTTCTTTCAGATTAAATATGGGTAGAGAACAATAAATAAGCTTGAGAAACAGAGATGCAAATCTATTAGAGTACTAACTCATGATCTTAATGGAAATTTGATTTTATTCATGATATTGTTTAATCAGGAACTAGAACAGGAGTAGGAATGCATGCAAACCATGATAGTTATATTGTGAAAAAAAAACATAGACCAAAAAAAAAAACCTGAAGAAAAATTGAAAAAGTAAAAAAAAAGTATGCTTCAATCTGTATTAAGACACCATCGAGTCTTTCTCTGGGGATGAATAGTATTTTTCGTCACAAGTCCTTCGGAGTTGTCTTGGATCATTGTATTGCTGAGAATAGCTATGTCATTCACAGCTGATCATCTTACAATATTGTTGTTACTCTGTACACAGTACATTTCACTTTGCATCAACTCACGTAAGTCTTTCCAAGTTTTCCTGAGAGTATCTTGCTCATCATTTCTTATAGCACAATAATATTCCATCATAATAATATAGCACAATTTATTCAGCCATTCCCTAATTGATGGGCATCCCCTCAATTTTCAATGCTTTGCCACCAGAAAAGAGCTGCTAGAGATATTTTTGTACATATAGGTTCTTCTCCTTTTTGTTTTTATTTCTTTTGGGATACAGACCTAGTAGTGGTATTGCTAGGTGAAAGGGTATGCCCTTTGGGCATAGTTCCAAATTGCTCTACAGAATGGTTGAATCAGTTTCAACTCCACCAACAGTGTATGTCTCATTTTTCCCACATCCCTTGTACCACCTGTCATTTTCCTTTTCTTTCCTATTAAGCAATGTAATAGGTACAAGGTAGCACCTCAGAATTCTTTTAATTTGCATTTCTCCAATCAATCATTTTTTTCATATGGCTATAGATAGCTTTAGTTACTTCATCTAAAAACTGTATTTTTTAAAAACTGTATTATCCTATCTAAGAAAAGAAATTTTAAGTGTAGGCTGATGGGTGTATTCCTGCTCATTGTATTTGTTCAGACAGGCCCTGGGAAAATGTTAATTCTCCTTATTATCAAGACAGGTGATATGGAAATTGATGTCTCTTTGTCCAAGATTTGAGTGACCTAAGTCACATACCCCAACATAGCCCACCTCCCATTTGGTTAAGCAATCATAGTTGAGTAAGCACCCTTCAGGAATACCTCCTCTTCAAAGAGCATATAAACTATGACCCCTCCACCATTAGGGGTCTTTGGTCTAAGAGACATGGCCAAATGATCATTCTTTTATTAATAACCTGCTGGCCTTATTAATAAAATGATTAAATTCACCAGAAACTATGTCTCTTGAACTTTTTAATCATCATACTATTACAACTACTATTATTACTACTACTACTACTACTAATACCATCACCGCCACCAGTACTACTGGGGCTGCTGCTGCTGCTGCTGCTACTACTACTACTACTACTACTACTACTACTACTACTACTACTACTACTACTAC
>NW_020954576.1:85684328-85791898 GCF_900497805.2 Vombatus ursinus
ACTACTACTACTACTACTACTACTACTACTACTACTACTACTACTACACTTATTATCATTATTAATATTATTATTAGTTACAAGGAATGGTTTGCTGGATAGAGATCTAGGATATAAAATGAAGTAGTTGAATGGGAAAAAATCTTTACATCCAATTTCTCCCAAAAAGGTCTGGTATCCAAGATATGTAAACAATTACTAAATGTGCATAAGACTAATAGCCATTTCCAATAAACATTTGTCAAAAGATATGAACAAACAATTCTCAAAAGAAGAATTGCAAAGGATTCACAACTACATGCAATAATGCACCAAATCACTAATAATAAAAGAAATTAAGACCAAAACAACTTTGAGGTTTCATCTCACACTCTACAAATAGGCAAAAAATAAAAATAACCAAAAAATGGCAATAGTCAATGTTGGAGAGGTTGTGAAAGGATAGGCACACTAATACATTGTTGGTGGAGCTGTGGGACAGTACAACTATTTTAGAAAGCAATTCAGAATTACGCAAATAAAGTGATATCTACACCTTTTGGACCAGATACTCCATTACCAGGTTTACATCCCAAGGAAGACACTAATCAGAAGAAATTCCCTATAGACACCAAAATATTAACAGCAGCACTTTTTTGTGATAATAAAGAATTGGAGACAAAATAGATGCCCATCAATTGGGGGATGGATAAATAAAGTGTGGTACATGAATGTAATGACATATAACTATGTTGTAAAAAACGGTGCAATGAATACAGAGACACATGGAAAAATCTACATGAACTGATGCAAAGTGAAGTGAGCAAAGTCAAGAAAACAATATATACGGTAACTACAACAATGTAAATGGAAAGACTGACACAGCAAAAAATCAAAAGTGACTTTAACAAAATTATAAAAACTGAGCAAGATTTAAATGAGGACATATGAGAGGACACTCCTAACTCACCCTTCCCTTCAGGGAAGTGGGAGGTGTACACGGGTTATATATTGCACACATGATCTCAGACTTTTTCAATATATCCATCAGTTGTGTTTATTTTTTTTTCTCTCTAAAAATACTATTTGTTATATGAGAGGGCTCTGGGAGAGGAAGAGAAGGATGGATATTTGAGATAACTATGATGGTGTAAGAAACAAAAGGCATCAATAAAAATTCATTTTAAAAAATAGAAAAAGTTTCTGCCATGCTACTGGTTGTTCTTATTTCCTGTTTTCTTGTTTTGTCTTATTTAGATGTTTGCTTCAAGGTAGATAGATATATCACACTCGTATGGGTGCACGGTCATTGCCTAAGGAGTCAATGATTAAGCTGTGAAAGGTGGGCCTCTTAAGTATATCCTTAATCCTCGGAGAGAGGCTCAAGGAAAAAGTGACCCAGCTGGAACTAATAGCTTCTCTCTGAGGATTAAGGATATACTTAAGAGGCCCACCTTTCACAGCTTAATCATTAACTCTTTAGCCAATGACTGTGCACCCATATGAGTGTGATATATCTATCTCCCTTGAAGCATCCAGCAGAGAAGTGAATGAACAGTTTGGATAACAGGACAGTAGATAAATAAATCACATAATCACAGGGAGGGGAGCATCCTTGAGACATCAATTTGCTCATACTCTGCAATCTCATGTAGGATGATGGTTAAATCATCCTGGTTATATAAATGCCCCATGGTGGAACAGAAAGAGTATGGAATTAGGCCTCAGAGTATACCAGCTCTGCCACTAATTGGCTCTGTGACTGGGGCCAAGTCACTTTACCTCTTAAGTGCCTCCTTTCTTCATCAACCAAAAAACACCTACTATGTGCCAAAGACTGCGCTAGGTTTTACTACTGTACTGATTTTATTCCTCTATATGGGAGTAGACACAGTGACCCTTAGTACACACACATCCACTATTTCCTCTTTAGGCTACATGTTACAAAATAATATTATGAAAATATGAGACATTGTCATGTAGTCAATAGAGAGATGGTCTCAGAGGCCAAGAAGACCTGGGTTCAAGTCTCATATTTGACACATACTAACTGTGAGCAAGTCATTCTTAGTGTTCTTAGGCAACTCTCTAGGACTGTAAGCTGTAAAAGCAAGCGTCTCCTCTGCATTAACAGATGGAGTTCTCCCTCATCTGGGAACTCAGAATATCACTAAAACCACAGGCCCAGTCTTTATCTCATATGAGGATAACAGTTTGGTCTGAAGGCCCTGCAAATCTTGATCAGTCTTTTAACTATCAATTCCCAGTGTCCTACAATGAAATCATTCTATATCATTTTTACCAAAGGCATTAACTGTTTTCTGAAAGGAAACTAGGTCAAAGTTTAAGAACTCTAAAGTTGCAGTTACATGGTGATAATGCTCCCTTGGAGTGCTGCTGGCTGACAGAAGCTGTACCCCAGAGTGCACCTAGGTAGGCACTATTGTTTTTTCTGCTGATAGGTGTGCTTTGGCAATCCAAGACCTAGAAGAACCTGACAGAGCTCAAGGACACAGTACCAAATCACCAGAGCGATTGATTTGCCTTTCCCCATCTTCCTCTTCCGAGTAAGAGGTGCCCCTGGTTTCCCCTCGTACTCGCACCCCAACTCTCTCTACCCTTGTACTCCACAGCCCGTCACGCAGCCTGCCAGTCCCAGGACTGGGGCAGTGCCGGGGGCCACATGGTACCTGTCTCTCAGGTTGCCGCTGCGCAGCCCCATCTCGGTGCATTCGACCTCGTTCACGATCACCCCCTTGCAAGACTTAATGGGGTAGATCCAGATCTGCGCCACGGTGCCCACCTGCCGCAGCTGCCGCGGCCCCCGCCGCCACCGCCGCCATCGCCGGCCCGTAGTGCTCCAGGCGGCGGCCCCCAGCGCCGCGGCAGCGGCCAGTCCCAGCGCGGCCGCCCAGAGCCAGGCGGCCCTGGACTGCGCCGAGGCTGGGAGCGCATGGCGGAGGCCAGTCAGAGCCGAGGAGGCCGCGGCTCCCATTGCAGCTGCTAGACCGCCAATGGCAGTGCGTAGCGGACACTGTCTGCGGGTGGTCGGCACAGACGGGTCAGAGAAAGCCACTGGATACCAGCTCGCAGCAGGGTGGAGCAAGAAGGGCTAGAGCTTCACCCCGGGACTTCCCCGCGGCCTTCGTCAGGAGGGGCGGGGAGCAGAAGTGGAGTGAGGGGTGTGGGGGGAGTGTCTGTAACACACAGATACACACCCCACACACCCCCCTTCCCAAACTTAAGATAGATTTTGATGAAAAGAGAAAAAAAAGTGCTGGAGGACATCCAAGTGTTTAGTGTCTAGTGATTAGTAAGGATATTTATTGAACTTACAAAGGAAAAGTGTTTCGTAACATCTTAGATGCATTTAACTTTTGTACTCTTTGGGTGCCAATTTTGGAATAGGCCGACTACTTTGCAGTCTCAGATAAATGTGCACAGTAAATTCCAGTTTATTGTCCCAGATATTAAAGGACTTCTAAGTACAGAAAAAGTACTAAATTTCTAATCCAAACTCCGCAAAAGTTTCACCAAACTCACTCCAACCCCGAGTCGTGTTTTTTCTATTTCCCAGGGAATAGAAACTACGCTATCTCACACACACACACACACACACACACACACACACACACACACACCGTTCCCCTTTCCCACCCTGGAGGTCAGAGGTTTTCCATTCCCCTGTACGTCTTAATGACCCCCTACCTTTGCATTCGTCCCCGTACTCGTCCCCACGCCCACGCCCATCTCCACTCCTGTCTTCACTCCCATCTTTGTCCCCATTCCCATCCCTAATCCCCTTCCCAATCCTTCTTTGCCCAGAAAAGTCAGTATCACTCTCTTCCATTCAGATTCATTAAAATGACTAAAAGATTGAGAATTAGAAGATTTTAGAACTCATCTACTCCAATATCCTCATTTTTACAGTTAAGGAAATTGAAACCCTGAGGAATGAAGTGATTTGTTCAAGGTCCCAGAACAGTAAGTAGTCATGTATGAGTTCGAACCCAAGCCTTCTGACTCTTATCTGTAGTCCTCCTCCTTTTTCATTGTGGTAGAGCGGAGGGAAAATGAACTGAGGTTCAAAAGAAGTGGTTTTTGCTTCTGATTTTACCACTCTAGTCGTAGAACATTGGGCAAGCCATTTCCACTCTCAGGAAGCTGTATCTTCGATTATAAAGTGAGGAAATGGAAAACGCCTTCCTGCTCTAACATTACATGAGCGTAAAGGGGAGCTGGGGACATAAATGGTGAGGGTGTTGAGAGGGCTCCTCCCGCCCCCCAAAAAAGACTGGAACGTTATAGAACCATTTTCCAGGATATATTGACTAAGGTGACCAAGATTCACCTCTTTCTCAACACACTCTCTCCCTCTCTCGGTGTGTGTTTGTTTTTGAGAGATTGTCCTTTTTTAAAATGGCATCTCTGGAGGCTACCCGAAAACTTGCGGAGGCTGAAAATTAGAGACTGGAATGGGAAGCAGCCAACTTTCCAGGCCTGGTTTTGGCTGTTTTCTGTCCCTCCCTCCTCACGAGAAAACGCCCCAGCCCTAATAAACGGGAATACACAGAATAGACTGTGACCCGAATACTTCTTCATAATATAAAAGTGTGAGAGAAAACCTGGACCGGATTTCGCAAAAGCTGTGTTATACACCTCTTAAGAATTATTACCTTCATTTCCTGCTTCAGGCTTTGGTGAGATAGCGACAGAAGGAGACAGAGAGAGACAGACAGAAAGAGACAGAGAGATGAATTCTTTTAAAGGAAAGCATTTTCTATAAAAGGTCAGATTAAACTGTCTTATGTGTCTTTAAACTATTAGCCTGATTGCAAAGAACCTAAGAGCAAGAACTGGCCTTACACAAGTTGTCCCAAAAGTTTAGTTCTTTTTCAAGCTTAATTTTAAACTTTGAAATGCGCTAAGGTTTCGGGGACACCCCATATCTAGTGCTCTAATTGGTAAGGATATTCATTGAATTTACAAAAGAACATGTTTTATAAACATTAAAGTCTTAGATAAATTGTGATTACTCTTATTGAACTTTGACTATTATACTCTTTGGATACCAATACAGAACTAGGGTGACTAATATGCAGTCCCAGATTAATATACACATTAAGTAAATTCCAGTTCTTTTGACTCTAAAACAGACAAGCACATGCTTGATAACCACACAATCATCACATTTTACTTATAAATCTATGCATAAGTAACTATCATTTATTTTGAAATCCCATTAGGTAAGTGTTCATCTGCATTTAGGCACTTAGGCAGCTAGTTGCTCAGTGGATACAATGCAGTGCCTGGAGTCAGGAAGATCTAAGTTCAAATCCAGTCTCAGCTAGTTATTAGCTGTGTGACCTTGGGCAAGTCATTTGACTCATATTTGCCTCAGCTTCCTCAACTGTAAAATGAAAATCATAATAAGAGTACCTCACAGGGTTGTTGTCAGGATTAAGTGAGAAAATATTTATAAAAAGCCCAATGCCTGGCACATAGTACTGGCTTAATAAATGTTTATTCATTCCTCTCTGAGCCTCAGTTTCCTCAAATGTAAAATGAAGGAGTTAGACTCTGGCTCCAAGGTCCCTTACGGTTCTAAATCTATGGCCCTCTGAACTTAGTGCCTTTCTATATCATTTTCTCCAGTCTTTGAGAAAGAGGCTCCCTTACCCTTTCCAAGGCCAACCTGTGACCTTGAGCCTATCTCTTCTCATCTTTTCTGGCAGTTTGGCTCTTCTACTATTCCTCCTCTCTTTTTCATCTTCAATACCTTCTTATCTACTGGCTCCCTCTGTGCTCTCTACAAACCAGTCCACATCTCCTTTATCCCTTAAAGAAGAAAAAGAAAACTTTTTTATCCAACCATCATCTCAAACTATTATCTTTTATCTCTCCTTCAAAAACACACAGAAAAATATAGTCTAAATATATTATCTATAATTGCTCTCCCATTCATTTTTAAATTTTTATTTATTTTTAATTTATAAAATAAAACAAGCATTTTTATAACAGCAGAATAATAAAAAAGGTGATTACACATGAAACTGCAAATCTGTTATGTACAACTTGCTATTCCTTTTAAATGTACAATAAATTTATCATTATAAATTTTTTCCACTCATTTTTCAAACACCTTCCAATCTAGTTTCTGACCCTACCATTCAACTGAAAGTGCTCTCTCCAAAGTTATCATAAAACTCTTGATTTCTCAATCCAATGGCCTTTTCTCAACCCTCCTCCTTCTTGATCTCTGCACCTTTTGACTATCCATTACTCCCTCCATTTTCCCACTCTGTCCTCTCTTGATTTAAGTGATGCTGCACTCTCTTGGTTGCCCTCCTGCCTGCCTGATCACTTGTTCTCAATGTCTTTTGCTTGATCATCATCCATATCCCAAACTCTAACTGGGTACTCCTCAATGCCACATTCAGAGCACTCTTCCCTTTTCTTTCTTTCTCTTGGTAAAATCATCAACTTTCTATGGGTTTAATTATAACCTCTATGCAGATGATTCCTGAACTTATCTATTTGTCTCTAGCTTGAATCACTCTGGTATCTCATTGTCGAAAGCAATGGGGCATTTCTAAATGGATGTCCAATTGACCTCAAACTTGACATGTCCAAAACATAACTGATTATTGGGTTTTTTTTTTTTACCTTATACTTGACCCTCTTCCAAACCTCCTTATTTCTATCCCTTACCAGGACTATTGCAGTAGGTTCTTAATTTGTTTCCCCATCTCCAATCCATCCTACAAAAATTCTGTCAAAATAACTTTTAAAAATGGGTGTAACTCTAATGTCACTCTCCTACTCAGAATTGTCATTGGTTCCTCTTTGTGTCCTCAATAAGATATAAAGTCCTCAATTTCAATTTAAAGTTTTCCCCAATTTAACTCTAACTTGCCTTTTCATGTCATATTGCTCAACTTCATGTAGTCTATATTCCACCCAAACTGGTCTATTGAAACAATTCCCTGAAGTCAGTATTCCACTTCCTATTTCCATGTCCTAGAGCAGGCTATCTGCATTTGACAGTTTATCATTCTCTTCCTGAACACTCTCTCCTCTGGCTTTTCAGTGACACTGTTGCTTCTTGTTTCTCTTCCTAATCAATTTCCTTTGCTGGTTCATCATCCAAGTAATATTATGTAACTGGATGGACCCCAAGGCTCTATCCTGAGCCTTTTTCTCTTCAGTACTCTCACATTATGACCTCATCAGCTGTAGTGGGTTTTATTATTATTTCTATGCTGATAATTCCCATATCCATATGTCCAGTCTTAATCTCTCTTCTGAGCTCTAGTCACGTATCTCTAGCTGCCTATTGGACATTTTCAACTTGTTATCACTTATGCATCTCAAATTCAACATTTCTAAAATAGAAGTGATTATTTTTCCCTCCCAAATCCAACCCCCTCCTTTCAAAGTTCCCTATTTCTGTAGATAGTACCACTATACTAACCATCCCAGCCTTACAACTTTAGAAGCATCTTTGATTCCTCACTCTCCTCTCCTCACATTATCAGTTGACAAGTCTTATCCATTCTCCACATTTCTCATACCTGTCCCCCTTCTCTCTACTCATACAATTACCATTCTAGTTCAGACTCATATCACCATTCACCCAGATTACTGCAATGGATTAATTGATTTATAAGCCACATCTCTCTCCACTCTAATTCATTCTCCACACAACTGCCAAAATTATTTTCATAAGGTGCAAGTCTGATCATGTCAATATACTCCAATAACAACCTAATGTTCTTAGGATAAAATACAACCCTCTGTTTTGGCTTTTAAAGCCCTTCCCAAGCTGGCCCCATTCTACCTTTCTAGCTTTATTATAAAATATAATACTCTCCTTCCTCTACTCTACAGGTTAGTCAAACTGGCTTTCTCACACACAGGACTCTCTGTCTCCCTTGGGATTGTTGAATCACAGTTTAGTTTTATAAATGATCCTATAACTCTTAATGCTTTTGCACTGACCCTCCTCCATGGCTAGAATACACTATGTCCTCCCTTCCCATTTAGCATTTTTAGCTTCTTCCAAAATTTAATCTAGTCTCTTCCCTTCTTCTTACAGATAGGAAAACTGAGGGCCATGGAAGTGAGGTGACTTACTCAACATGACACAGTTGGAATTTGAATCCAAGCATTCTTCCTTCAAATCTAGGCTTCTTCCACTATACCAGACTAATGCTAATGATAATTAAATAAGCTGATAATGAGAGAAACTGGTCTTCAGCAGAACATGGAAGGACTAGGGCAGGAGTGGGGAACCTGTGGCCTCAAGGCCACAAGTGGCCCTCTAGGTCCTCAAGTGCAGCCCATTTGGAATCCATTTGTATTTAGTTGAAGGGCTGAACTCGAGCACCTAGAGGGCCACTTGTGGCCTTGAAGCCACAAGTTCCCCACCCCTGGACATGGGTTTGGGTTTAATCCTAAACTTTTGAAATTCTTTAGTAGATCAGTTTTGTGAAATCAAGAAGGCCCAATAGTATTGCCAGATAATCCTAGTCCAAATGTATTCATAAAAAAAAAAATCATCGGGGCAGCTAGGTGATGCAGTGGAGAGAGCACTGGCCCTGGATTCAAAAGGACCTGAGTTCAAATCTGGACTCAGACACATAACACTTGCTAGCTGTGTGACCTTGGGCAAGTCACTTAACCCCATTGCCTGGCCAAAAAAAAGAAAAGAAAAGAAGAAAAAAAAAACAAATCATCATTGGATCATAAATTTAAAGATTGAAGGAAGTTTAGAGGCCCCTTGTCTAATTCTTTCATTTTGCAGATGAAGAAACCAAGGTTCAGAGAAAAGTGACTTGGCTAAGGTCATACAGATAGTGAGTGGTAGACCTAGATGTAATTTCAAATGTAATCCTTTGTTCCTTTGATAGATGTACATGCTAAACAAAAATAGCTAATAATTTAGCTAAACAAAAAATAGCAAGCATGCATGAATTAATTGCACAAAATTCTTCTCTTTTAATTGGTTCAGATCCCCCTGTAAAACAGAATAAATGAAAGAATAAAACATCTGATAGAAAATATATATATATATATCAGAAATATATATATATGTATGTATGTATGTGTCAGAATTAAAACTTCTGATCATTTAGAACTTGACATTGTTGATGACATCAAACTAACTCAGGTGAAAAAAAATTATACCACAGGGAACAATAACAAGTTAATCAATCAGCAAACATTTATTAAATGCCCATTCTGTGCCAGGCATTTATCATGCACTGGGGATACAAAGACAAAAATGAAACAGTCCCTGGCCTCAAGGAGCTGACATTCTACTGGGAAAGACAATATGTGAGCATATGAGTATTGCACCTTCTACAAGCTTCCATGGACCAAAGAGATAGCTCCCTAGGGGAAGGGGCTGTCTATAGAGGTTGCCTAGGGTTTGATGAAGAGGGAATGAGCTATATTACTTTGGCACCAAGTCTGGGACACTGGAAGAGAAGAAAGGAGTGTCATGGAAAGCAGTATAGCTGGTCAAGGGAAACAAGGGAAACAGAGAAGAAACAGTTTAATGGAATGGAAATCAACTGGTATCCCCTTGGGGTGGCCAACATTATCTTGCACAGCAAACAGACAAGATTGCAGCAGCCTAATTGGAGGCAGGGTCTGATTGGTAGTGGATTCTCCCCCTCAGCTTCAAAGGACAGTAGCTGTGGGATGTTTTCTTTCTCTTTCCCCTTCCCCTCTCTACATCTTGGCAGAAATGAAAAAATCCCAACTTTGTTACCCACCACAGCTGGTGGCATTTTGTAAGTTTGATTCTCTTTTTATAAATTAGTTCATTCCCATTGTCTCTCTGATGTCTCTATTTGAGATCAGAATGTGAATGGAGGGACTGGCCTGAAGGGTTCTGCATTTCACAAACCATCTACACCAGAACCACACAGTATTAGTCATGTGGAAGGTTAAGATCTCCTTCAGGATACTAAGTCACAGTTTGGTTTGATGAATGATCCTATAACTCCTAAGCAGAACCCTAAAACCTGAACTTGGCACTCATATACTCCCTGGGAAAATGAGCCATTGGATCATGGTGCTTAAGGGTGTGAGCACATGTCTCAGAGACTAAACTTTGCCCAAACGGAAGATTAAATGAGAAGAGCACAGACCCTGGGTGTGACTGAAATACTTAGTGTCACATAAATATATGCAAAATAAATGCAAGGTAATTTTAGGGAGGAGAGGGAGGAACTACCAGCTGGACAGATCATGAAAGGCCTCGTGGGGGAGATGACATTTGAGCTAATATTTGAAGGGAAAAGGATTCTAAGAGCCAAAGATGAGGAATTCATTTTAAGCTTGAGGGACAACTTAAGCAAAGGCTGGAGAGGAAAGAAGACAGGAGATGTAATGCTGTATATGAGGAACAATAACAAGGCTAGTTGGCCTGGATGGTAGAGTTTGTGAAGGACAATAAGGTATAATATGGTTGCCTTTTTCTAATGGATAAGTGATTTTTCAATCCTTTTTGAGTCCAAGTGTAACAAGCTGCTCAGAAGAAAGGTCACTTTTATTGGGGAAGAGATCAGGAACCTACTCTGGATAACAACATTGGAATAAAAACTGTCTGCACCAAGTTTCATGTGATAAGCTTCAATAGTTTAGCATTTGACAATACCATTCATGACTGGGAGCTCAAAATCTTAGGAAATAAAAGTGGTTTAAATGTCTTGTGTCCTGAGCAGAACAGACAGCAAGCACATACTGTGTTTATGTGGTTTCTTCCATCTGTAAGTACTAAACAGTATAACTGCTCTTTTGTTGATATACAATGCAAAGTTTTATGTTTGCTAAAAGAAATCAGTAATATTTTCATTTACTAGGAATTTAAGATGTAAATAGGCTTAATACAAGATGTATGTGTTAGATTTTGGAGGCATTCTCGTTGTTTCTTTTTTGTTTCATGGGTTGGGCACTTAGACAGGGAAAGGATTCTGAGCTCTGACTTTTCTTACTCATTTTCCCAGCAAACTTAGGAGAGCTGTAGATAATGCTCTTGAGATGCATACTTCAGGGATTGCTAAAGGTATGTAGTTGGTAACTCATATAGACAACCTTAGATTATGTAGCCTTTATAGATTCTGGGGGTCCTTATCCCAATCCTACTTGTACTGGTGAGTTGAATTCCCAGAGCAAGATTGGCTTTATCTCCTCTTGAGGGTCCTAGGGATACCCCTGAGTGGTTTTAAGTATCTCTCCTGTGCTATCAGATCAGGCTCCTTTCTCAGTGTGTTCTCCCCAATATCAATCCTCAGTTATCTTTTTAATATCATCTAACCAGAGCCAGCTAATATATTCTCAATATCATTAATATGGCTGATCAGCACCCCAGTATCAATTAGTCAATTAAAATCAATTAGCTTTTACAAAAGGGGTATTTACTGAGAAGACATCAAGAAGAACAAAAGTAAAAACATGACCCCTTGAACTAGGGGCACGCTCTCCCCTTTACCATCTTGGTCTTTGGAAAGAATAGGCTCAAACTTAATGAAGTTGCCTCAGAACATTCATCTCACTAAATTCATTTTCAAATGTAACCTAGCCGTTGGACAGAGTAGATCCTTTGCTGCAGCAGGACAGGGTATCTTGGAATCAATTCATTGTTGGTCTGGATCAAACAGTTCATTCCTCAGGGTCTCATTGGCAGCATACTCTCCTATGAACTTCAGTTCCTGGTCCCCTGTTGACTATACTTATCTTTCAAAGCTCACAAGGTTGCAGCCTTCTTAAGAGGGATTGGGAAAAATGTCCTGTAGAAAGGGGATGTTTAGTTGAGATTTGAAGGAAGCCAGGGAAGCTAAGAGTCAGAGATGAGGAGAGAAAGCATTCCAGGCATGAGGGACAGCCAGCGAAAATGCCCAGAGTCAGGAAATGGGGTGTCTTGTTCAAGGAATAGCAAGGGGGCTGGTGTCACTGGATCAAAGAATGGAACGTGGAGAGGGATGGCTAAACAAGCTATGGTATATCAACATAATGGATGCCATAATGTAATCATATATTGATGAAGTCCTGGCAGTAATGAAAAGCTTAGGAAAAGAGGAAGCTTCATTCAGATATACAAACCCCATGATTCTTTGTTTCTTTTTCTTTCCTTGCTTTCAAAAGAGGTGGCTCTTCATTCTTTCCATGAAGCCGGGAGCAGAGAAGAGGAGATACAGAGCTGTTGATGGGACAGAAGGCTGCTGGAGGCAAGGCTGGGAGCAGATCCTAAAGAGCTATTTTAGCTATGCTGAAAGTAGTGGGGACCAGGGTTGGATGTGAGGCCAAAGTTTCAGATGAAGTAACATTTCCACAAGCAGAGGCAGTAGTATTGACATGAACCTAGACAGCCGGTGAGATTGGGCCAGCTCCTGACATTTCCCATCCTTCATTTCTCCACTACTTGCAGCTCATTCTGTTAATAATAACAAACATTTATATAACACCTATTATGTGCTAGGTACTATGCTAAGCATTTTACATATATCATCTAATTTGATCCTCACAACAGTCCTGGGAGGTAGGTGCTATTGTTATTTCCATTTCGCAGTTGAGGGAAACTGAGGCAGACAGAGGTTAAATGATTTGTCCAGAGTTATACAACTAGTGTCTGAGGCCAAATTTGAACTCAGGTCTTCCTGACTCTAGACCCAGTGTTCTACCTGGGTTCTGTCATACCACCTAGCTATTAGTTTTCAAACACAAAATTCTTTATGTTAATCTTTCCTTTGGAAGCTAGGAGAAGTTTGGTATGGGATGAAGTGGGGAGAAGAGAGATAATTGGGTGAAGCCCTCTAAGAGAGGAGAATACTTGCCACTTGCTGCTTGCTGATTTTATTACATTTGTTTCAATTAACCAAGTGACCAAAGTGTGATTGCTGTTGTAGTTGTTGTTCAGTCTTTCAGCCACGTCTGACTCTTCATGCCCCATGGACCACAGAACATCAATACTGTCCATGGGGTATTCTTGGCAAAGATACTGGACTGGTTTGTCACTTCAGTGTAATGTAAAGATACAGGGTTTACTAGATTGGAGGGAATTTCCCAGAAACGGAGTGGGAGCAAGCCAATTTAGAGTTCCATATTTTTAGTATTTCAGAGCCATATTCCATTTTCCTTTCTTGCCTTTAGATTAAAATTGAATTAAGGCCAGTGCCAGGCTGTGTTGGCAATCAATTAGCAAGCATTTAATAAGTACCTGCCGTCATCTACCAGATACTGTGCTAGGTACTGAGGGTACAAAGACCAAAAAAAAAATGAAACACTTCCTTCTCTCATTATATAGATGAGAAAACACGACAAGGAAAGTTAATGTCTCCAGATTATTAAATAAGAATCATTTAATAAATTGGGATGGGAGCTCAGAGCGATTGTATTAAAGAGAAATTGTTCAGTTTTAATAAGCAATGTTGTACTATCAGAACATATCCCCTGATTTCCTTAGAACATAGTTGTATGTGATGGGGTGATTCTAAAAAAAACAATTGTGTAGGAAACGGTAAAAGGGAGCAATGATATCGTAAAAATGGGGCGTGAAAGGAAGAAGTAATACAGAGGAAGCAAGTGGGGGTGAAGGACTGGTAATGTCGGAGGAGAAACTAACAAACTGAGAGTTTGTGGGCTGAGAACCCTCTGGTGAGTAACACTGTGCCTAATCTACATGTGAGTATATTGTTGACCCCTAAATCTTGCTACAGATATATGCAAAATAAATGTATTTATATATACTTGTATAGTATTAAATAGTAATAAATACATGTATAGTATAGTATAGTATAGCATATATAGTTAAAAAATACTCCATATTTGCACATACATATGTAATATTGTTATTATATATACTATAAATATGCATATAATACATACACACACACATATACATTAGTGGGAGGAAGGTACTTATAGTTGGGGAATCAGGAGAGGCTCCACGTAAAAGCTAGTACTTGGGCTATGCCATAAGGGAAATTAGGGATTCTGTGAGGAAAAAGGGGTGGGGGAGAGGGAGAGTACATTCCAGGCATGGGAAGATGATCAATGCAGCCTTTAGAGAAGCCAGCACACATTTGATTCAGACTGACAAAGCCAATTGGCTGGTGGCCTGCATCTCGCCATCTAGTGTATAATATATGTATTACACCCATTTGCTAGTTAATAAATTTGTTTTAAGAGATTGGATGCTTTTCTTTTTTGTGGGAGCATTACATTTTGAAAATTATTAATATGGTTTCCTATAAAGTTTGCAGTTAAATAACACGAAATATATTTATTCTCTCATTTTAAAATATCAGCACTGAGGGATTTATTCCAAAGCTTCAGTGGATGACAAGATCATGTTTTCCTTCAAAATTACAGAAATCTTGTCCTATCAGAATTCTTATCTCCAAACTGAACACCATCCACCATATATTTTCTGTCAACCCCCTATATCCCCTCTATACTCTATGCTCCAATTGAGCAGTGCTTCCAAGTGTGAGGACAATTCCAGAACCACAAAAACAGCAAATACATTGAACTAGTTTATAGAAACACACTTTGAGACCTTTCCCATGTATTATGTCAACATCTTGTTGACAAGATTTCTTGCATTTGGGAAGAAATATATTACTGAAAGATTTCCAAAGCCAACGCGTACTGGTTAGGAAGGGGGCAAGGAGATGGTGCAGTAGCTAGCGTGCTGGGCCTAGAGTCAGGAAGACTCATCTTCCTGAGTCCAAATCTGATCTCAGACACTTACTAGCTGTGTGACCCTAGGCAATCTCTTAAGCCTGTTTGCCTTAGTTTCTTTGTCTGTAAAATGAGCTGGAGAAGGAAATAGAAAACTACTCCAGTCTCTTTGCCAAGAAACCCTATATGACCCCATATAGGTCAAGAGTCAGATACGACTAAAATGACTGAACAACAAACTAGTTAGGAAGGTAAAGGTGTTGTGCAGAGGTATAAGCTACACACTTAGTAGGCTTCTCTACCCAAATAATCTCCTTTACTTTGTAGTCTTGATGTTATAACTGCTATACTCCCAAACATTTCTACCATGGTAAAATGTCTCAGCAATGCTTGATCACTTGTCTCCAGTGGCCTGAATCATGTATTGTTTATTCAGTTGAAGTTGAGGCCAGGTATAATGCTACCTTCATTGTTGTCCACCATGGTGTCATAGCTGCCCATTAACATTCTTAATTTAGTTACTTCAAATGTAAGAACTAAGCCATTTAGTTCAGAAGAACATTATCTCCTTCTTACGTATCAATCAAAACATCTATCTGTCTAAAAATTCTGAGATGGAGCAATTTTTCATGGTGAAATTTCATGGGCCTTCCTCATAACAACAACAAGATCTTCATTTGAACTATGAAGACACCTAAAATTTCATACATATTAATGTCATTTCTAGTCCTTCCAAGTTCACCAAAATGAACTCGTTGAACTACCACATCTTTGCTTTCAAGCATTGTTTGTTTGATTTCAGGTTCAACCTTAACAAATTCAACTTCATCTCTCAGACCTTCAAAGTCAAAGTTCCAGTCTTCAGGAGTGCATTACACCGGGGGCTCCAGCCATATGCTCAGGAAGGCCCCAAGGGCATCATGCCCACATGCAGGGCTCCTGCAGCCCTTAGACAGCCTGTTGGTGGTGGCTATGACAACCTCACAGACACCCCTTCCCAATCCCTGACTTCTTTGTCCTGGTTTGCTTTTTTGTAGGTGTATAGAAACTTCCATGCAAGATAGATGTAGGCTGCTATTGTTATTATAGCACATCAGAGGTCACCTGAAACGGTGTGCTGGGGCCAGCTGTAGCCAATTCTTAAATTTTTGGCATGAGCACTTACACCTCAGGAACCAGTTACAAATTTAAGCTTAATTTATTGTTTTGTTGATTGTCTAGAGTTAAGAAAGTATCAGTTCGCAGATCAAGCTTAAAAGTGTGAGCGCATACATTTTCCCCCTGGAGAGCCTGTTTGTTAAGTAATTTGCCAGCATATCCCTGTATTGCTCTATGAGCATTGCTTGACATGCCCAGGTCACGTAACCAACAGAATGGAGGACTACATATTTTCTCTGATCCTCACAGCCTCTCAAACCTCTCCAAAACAGAAATTATATGCCAAAAATGGAGCAACTTCAGCTCTCTCCATAATCTAGAATATCAGGAATCCAAAAGTAGTTAAAAAGAAATCTCAAGAACTAAAGCCTGCCTTGAGCTCACTCAGAACTCCTTCCCCCACCCCCCACCATATTACCAGCATCAAGGTTATACTAGCCAACCCAAGGACCTGAACCACAGTCTTGTGACCTAATCCCACACCCTGAACCCCCTCCCTCTTTCCAGTGTCATGGAGACACAGGTTTCAGACTTCAAAAACTTTCTGGGACCTTGAGGCGAGGGCCATGGCAGCATGCTGTGCAGTTTTTACTGGATGCCTGTCTGCATGCATTGAAGTAGAACTCAATGCTACACTTTTGACTATATACAGCTCCTTCCAAAAGCCTCAAACATCCAAATTCCAAATAACAGAAATCAATCCCCAGCTACAACAATGCCAATTTGTCAGTCCTCTGAACTGCCTGGTCAGAGGACTGAGGAACAAAGGGAACAGAACCAGACCCTGAACTAGTCCAGAGTGCAGAAACAAGTGTCATCTGGCTGCCCTGTCACCCACTCCCCAGTTCCAGATTATAGATCAAGGGTGGAGAGGAACGGACCTAGAGGAACGGACCTAGAGGAACGGACACTACTAATAGGCCCCTAACTGTGTACTGAGCAAGAAACAAGTTTGAAAGCAAAGAGTAATTGTGTGGCTCTGATCCCAGGAAGACAGCAGGGACTCAGATAGCCTATAACCCAGGATGGAAGCATGCAGTGGAATAATAAGGGCAGAAGTCCCAGAGCAAAGAGGAGCTTACAGAACCTCCCTGGGTGCTAATAGTCCAGCAGCAGTCTACTGAAACTTCCAACCAGGGTCAAGTCAACTGATCCAAAACTGGTTCAGAAACTTGTAGAGTTCAGACCAGAGCACAGTGAGCAGACTTCACCCTGGATCACATCACTTTGGAAATGCTGAAAGCTTGCAGATCAGACTGCAATCTGGTCTGAAATCTTGCAATCCCAGATTGATCTGTAAAAGCAACAGGGCACTAACAGGGCAAAGAGCACTGAAGCTTGAGCCATACATTCTCCCCATACTTAGTACAGAGAGTCTAGAACTAATATAAAGTAAAAAATCAAGAAGTAGCCTGGAATAATGTGCAAACAAAAAAAGAATCCCACCATAAAGAGCCATTATGTTAACAGGAAAGCTGCAGGCACAAACCCAGAAGAAGATAATGATTCAAAAACATCTACAATCAAAGCCTCAAAGAAAAACCCATCTTGGACACAGTGCAACCAGAATTCTTAGAAGTGTTAAAGCAAGAGTTAACTTTAAAAAAAAAAGCCAAAAAAATGATTTTAAAAGCCAAATGAGAGGAGGAAGAAGAAATGGGAAAAGAAATGAGAGCTATGGAAGAAAGATATAAAAAGATAATTGACATCTTGGAAAGAGAAGTATAAAACCTTACCCCAAAAAATTTCTTAAAAATTAGAATTGACCAAATAGAAGCTAATGACTTCATAAAATATCAAGAAATATGTTTTTTAAATCAAAAGACTGAAAAATAGAAGAAAATGTAAGGTATCTTACAGCAAAAACAATTGCTCTAGAAAACAGATGAAGGAAAGCTAATTTAAGAATCATCAGACTATCTGAAAGCCATGACCAAAGAGAGAACCTGGACATCATATTTCAAGAAATCATCCAAGGAAACTGTCCAGATCTCTTAGAAGCAGATGGTGAAGTAGAAATTAAAAGAATCCACCAGTCACCTCCTAAAAGGAACTCCTAGATAAAAACTCCCAGGAATGTTATAGTCAAAATTCAGAGCTCCCAGGTCAAAGGAAAAATGCTCTATGTACCCAGAAAGAAAGAATTCAAATACCAGAATCAGGAGCAGCCACCACTTTAAAGAAGTAAAGAACTTGTAATAGGATATTCCAGAAGGCAAAAGATCTAGGCTTACAATCAAGAATAATTTACCCAGCAAAACTGAGCATAATCTTATAGGGGGAAAATTGACCTCTAATAAAACAAAAGAGAGGACTTCTAAGCATTCCTGATGAAAAGACCAGAGCTAAGTAGACAATTTGACATGCAACCTCAGGAGTCAAGAGAAGAATTAAAGAGGTAAACATCAGTGTGCAATCATAAGGGAGTAAACAAGATTAAACCTATATAGGAAGATGACAGACATATAGATAACCCTTCAGAACTCTTGTCATTGTCATCATCAGGGGTTAAAAAATGAGTCTAATTTGACAGAGTGATGTGAAGTGATTCTGTTATGGTTTGGTGATCTTTAAAAAGGAGCAGAACAGAGAGGGAAGAGGGATACACTGGGAAAGGGGGGATAGAGGGAGAAAGAATGGAGAAACATTCCTTATTCAAGGGGTGCACAAGTAAAAGTCTATACAACAAGGAGGAGGGGGGAGCAGAGACACTTGAAAATCACCCTCATCTGAACTGGTCAAAGTAGGGAAGAATATACACACAGCTGGGTACAGAAATACATTTTTACAAACAGGTAAACAGGAAGTAAAGGGGTAAGGGAAAGGGAGGAGGGATAATAAGGATGATAGATTAAGGAAGAGATTGTTCAGAAGCAAAAATAATCTCTTAAAGAGGGGGTGGAGAGGAAAAAAGAAGGAAAAGTATAAGAGAGTAAGATGAAAGGAACTACACAATCAGCCATCATAACTGTGAATAAGATGAACTTATTCATAAAATGAAAGAGGATAGCAGAATGGATTAGAAACCAAAATCCAATAATGTTGTTTCAAGAAACATACCTGAACCAAAAAGATACACTCAGGTAGAATAATGGAATGGGGGCAGTTAGGTGTCTCATAGATAGAGCACCAGCCCTGGAGTCAGGAGGACCTGAGTTCAAATTCTGCCTCAGACACATAATGCTCCCTAGCTGTGTGACTCTGGGCAAGTCACTTAACCCAAATTGCCTCACAAAAAATAATAATAATAATAAATAATGGAAAGGAGCAGAATCTATTAAGCTTCAGCTAAAGTAAAAAAGTAGGAGTAGCAATCATGATCTCAAACAAATCAACTAAAAAAGTACAATGAATTAATATCAGTACTACAGATATATGAACTAAAAGCATAGGATCTAAATTCTTAAGGGAAAAGTTAAATGAATTGTAGGACAAACTAGAGAGTAAAACTTTAATAGTGGGGGACAGCAATTTACCTCTCATTTACCTAGATAAATTTAACCAAAAAATAAACAAAAAAGAAATGAAGGACAGGAGTAGAATTTAGAAAAGTTAGATAATGGGCAGCTAAGTGGCACAGTGGATAGAGATCCAGCCTTGGAGTCAGGAGGACCTGACTTCAAATGCAACCTCAAACAGTTGACACTTACTAGCTGTGTGACCCTGGGCAAGTCACTTAACCCCAATTACCTCACCAAAAAAAAAAAAGTTAGATAATAAATAGGCATAGAAAAGAGTATACTAATTTCTCAGCTGTTTATAGCACCTTCACAAAAATTGACCATATATTAGAAGAGAAAAAAAACTCACGAATTCCAAAAAGCAGAAATAGTGAATTGCACCCCCAATTCATCGATCTACTCTTATCTTTTTTTTGTTGTTGTTGTTGATGAGAGCAATTAGAAATACAAATTTTCTTGTAAGTACTGCTGTGTCCAAATTTTTTTTAAAAAGCTAGAAAGATCAGAAAATTGAAAACCTCCAATTTAATACCAAAATAGAAATCTTGAAAATCAAGGGAGGGGCAGCTAGGTGGCGCAGTGGATAGAGCACCGACCCTGAAGTCAGGAGGCCCTGAGTTCAAATCCAGCCTCAGACCTTGACACTTACTAGCTGTGTGACCCTGGGCAAGTCACTTAGCCCCAGTTGCCTTAAAAAAAAAAAAAAAGAAAGAAAGAAAGAAAGAAAATCAAGGGAGAGATTACCGGAATTGAAAATTTAAAAATCCATTGAGTTGATTTTTTTAAAAAAAGGAGTCAATTTCTTGAAGAAAAAAATAAAAATAAAAGTCATTAGTTAACTTGATTTCTAAAAAAGAAAGAAAAAACCAAATTATAAATATCAAAAGTGAAAAAAAATTCATTCACAACCAATGAAGAAATAAAAGAACTCATTAGGAGCTATTTAGCTCAACTGTATGCCAATAAAACTGACCATCTACAATAGATAAATATTTCTGAAAATTCAAATTGCTCAGATTAGCAGAAGAGAAAATAGATTATTTGAATAACTTTAAACTGGAAAAAGCAATTCAACAAGCCATAAATATGAACTCTCAGAGGGAAAAAAAAACCCAGGAACCAAATAAATTTACAAGCTAATTCGCTCAAACATTCAAAGACTAATTAATTCTAATACTACATAAACTGTTTGGAAAAAATAAAAATAAAAAAATAAAGATGCTACTGATTTCTTTTTATGATGCAAATGTGCTCTTAATACCTAAACCCAGGAGAGTCAAAATAGAGAAAAAATATGTAGCCCAATAACACTAATGAAAATTGATGTAAAAATCTGAATAAAATATTAGCAAGAAGACTGCAGCAACATATCACAGAGATCATACCCTATGACCACTGAGAATTTAGACTTTTACCTAGAACATAGGGCTAGTTCAATATTCGGAAAATATAACTATATTTGGCCATATTAATAACAAAAAAGCAAAAATCATGATTTTATCAATAGATACCGAAAAAGCTTAATAATAATAGCTAGCATTTAGATAGTCTTTATTATGTGCCACACTGTATATTAAGTGCTTTATAAATGTTATCTCATTTGATTTTCACAACAATCCAGGGGGATAAGTACTATTATGCTCACTTTACAATGGAGGAAACCAAAACATATAGAATATATGACTTGCCCAAGGCCACATAGCTATGAAGCATCTGAAGCATGATTCAAATTCAAGATTTCCTGAATTCAGACCCATCACTCTATCCACTGCTTTTGAAAAGCTGTAACATTCATTCCAGTTGAAAACACTAGAAAGCAAAGGAGTAAAAAGAGCTTTCCTCAAAATCATAAATAGTATCTATCTAAGACCCTGAGCTAGAATAATCTTTAATGGGGATAGGCTAGAGGCCTTTCTAACAAGATCTGTGGTAAACCATCACCATTACTCTTCAGTGTATTACTAGAAATACTAGGTACACAAGGAGATAGAAAACAGCAACTGAAGGAATAAATTCTTATTTCCTGCAGATGACATTTTGGTTTACTTAGAAAATCCTAGAGAGAGAACTAAAAAACTAATTGAAACAATTAACAGGATATAAAACAAACCATCCCAAATCATCAATATTTCTCTATAATTCCAATACAAAATCCAGCAAGAAGAGCTATAAAGAGAGATTCCATTTTAAACAACTACAGACAATATAAAATGCTTGGGAGTCTACCTGTCAAGACATACGCAGGATTTTTATGAAGACAATTACAAAATCTCTCTATACAAAGCCAGAGGGAGCTAAACAGGGGTTTTGTTTCTCTTTCTTTCTCAGTTGGGAGGTAGAGAAGGCCATTTCCTCATTGGGATCTTCAGTAAGACGCTGCAAGCACCACCTAGTGACCCTCCTTGCTGTACCCACTTCTTTCCAGATCTACAGTTGGATTACTCCTGGACTAGTTCTGGCCCCACAGGTGACCTTAAGGAGCCACTGGTTTGGCTGTGTTAAGGGGGCCAATAAATTTGAGAAATTCCACTGTACTGCAAAGTCCTAATGTAGATATTCTAAATACCTACAAAAAACTAGATTCATGCTACAAATGTGAACAAATGTGAGCTCTCACTTTGATTCATATTTTCTCCCATGGTGTACTTTGTTCAGTCATTTTTCAGTCATGTCTAACTCTTCATGAGCTCACTATACAGATTGAAGAACTAAGGCAAACAGGGTTAAGTGACTTGCCCAAGGTCTTCCAGACTCAAGGCCCAGCACTCTTATCCACTGTGCCACCTACCTGCTCTCGTGGTATGCTACACTTCAACAAACTTGATCAGAAAATCTCTGCCTTCTGCCTCCCCAAATTCAGCTGATAATGACCAAAGGGCTGGATTTTAATAGCTACAAAGGCACAAGAAGGGAAAGATTCATCTTGAATTTAGCCATAATAAAATAAGGGCCTTCACAGAGCCTCTTTACATAGTCACAGCTAGGTGGGACATACCCCTGTGAATTTGCTGCTGAGGAAAACTCCCCTTACCAGTGCAGCTCTGCATCTTTTAGGTAATTTATAGCTTTAGATTTATAGTTTTTAGGTAATTTAGAGTTGTCAAGAGCAGAGTTGATAGGGCCCCTGGTCCACAACACCCCTAGTGCAGCCTGAGCTAGATTAAAATGTAATTGGGAAATATTTAACAAAATAAATAAAAGTACAAAGACATATAGATAATTTGTGGTTTTCTAGTCAGTATGTGGTCCATAAGGATCTCCATATAGGGTTGAGTGGTTTCTATTGGAGTTTGACACCACTGCTCTTCAGTTCAGTTTTGTCCGACTCTTCGTGACCCCATTTGGGGTTTTCTTGGTAAAGAACTGGAGTGGTTTGCCATTTCTTTCTCCAGCTCCTTTTGCAGATGAGGAAACTGAGGCAAAGAGGTAGCCCAGGGTCACACAGCTAGTGTCTGAGACCGGATTTGAATTCATGAAGATGAGTCTTCCTGACTCTAGGCCCAGCACTCTAAACACTGTGCCAACTAGCTATCTCTATTGATAGGGATGGGATCTGAACTCCTAAAAGGAAAAGACCATGTCTTTGGGCTCTGGACCCCAAAATGGAAAAACCCTGGACTTTCCCACTTGGCCAAATCTCTGGAGTTCACCTGAGGGTATAATCCTATCAACTGGCCTTTCATTGTGGCTATACCCAATCTCCCAATTCCTTTCTGTTACCTCATAATTGTCCCTGGCCACTTCCCACCCTTAATCCTATCTAGACTCCATTCTCCCTTGGCCACGTGGTCCAGGTGCCAGGTGTTCCATTCATTCCAGCTTACTGGCCACTCCCATCCAGATCCTCCTTAGACCTCTCCTCCAGTCACCCCAGATTACTTGGCCACTCCTAGATCCCTCCCACAGTCTTTCTGTATATAATGTCCATCTTGTTTCCTTTAAGGTGCTCAGATTCTTAAGATCTGGCTGGCTTGCATTAGTGCTACAAATGCTTAGATTCCTTAAGAGTTTGGCCAATATGACAGATGTTCTAATAAACCTTGTCTTTGGCTGAAAAAAAGCTTGGATCAAATTCTTTTGGGCAGGACCCACATGTTGTGATTTTGGGGTCCCAGCACCCTTAAACCTCAACACCTACCTCTGATCTAGCGCACTGAAAAGTTAAATGACTTGCTAATCTCACAACTAATATGGGTAAGTGGTAGAATTTGAAACCATGAACTTTGGGCTTCAATATATGTATGCATATACATACATATGTATGTATATATAAAATCTATGTGTGTGTGTTGTATATGTATGTGGAGAAAGAGAGAGAGAAAAAAAGAGACAGAGAGGAGGAGAGATGAGAGAGAGGAGAGGAGAGGGAGAGAGAAAGAGGGAGGAGAGAGAAAAAACAAAAAGAAATAAAAGCTAAAACAATTCCATCTTTGGGTTTTCATTAGTTCTTGTCTAATTTTGTTTATTTCAAAAACTGAGAGCATATCAACAAATTTCAAATTAAGTGAGAAAAGCACTAGATTTGGAGTTAGAAAACCAAGTTTCAAACCCTAGCTCTGACACTTAGTAGCCACGTGGACTTGGGCAAATAACTTAACTGCTGTGTAACGCTCTCTTTAAGTGTAGAAAACAGTTGGGGGAGGGGGGGAGAGAATAAGGATCAATGATAATGAGGACAGCCCAATGCTGGCATTTCATTTGTTTTGATCTTTTCCTGAAAGGGGTACTTTGGTCAATCTATCCATAAAAGGAAGTCCTCTGAGTCATGAAAATAAGTAAAATTTAAAAACTGAAAGACTCCTCTGGCCAACAGTGTACTTGCTTTAGATATCCACAGAGAGGAGCTCTGTCCAGTCTCTGGAGAATGGGATGTGGAGAAAGAGCTTGAATGAGCTTGCCACTCTGCTTCAGCTAGTAAGGATAAAGGAAGCTATTGTTGCCTTCCTGGGTAGTCCTACTGAGGAAATCCTTTTGACCAAGATCCACCCTCCTTGAAACCAAGGAGCAGCTTAAATGATTCAACCCAGTAAAGAGCTACAATTAAGACCCACTGGAATTTGGAGGCAGAGAAACAAAACCAAACTTTGCAAACGGGAAGTAGGGACAGGAAGAGGAGAGAGAAGGAAAAGAAAAGTCTTTTCTGTTGTAGGTCAGTGCTTAAAAAAAAAAAAATCAAAGAGATGCTCCTAACTTTTTTGTTGTGTTCTAATATTAGGTTAGTGTGTTGACCGCCCCCCCCCCCCCCAAGAATTTTAAGCTCTTTTAGAGTAGGGATTAATTCTTTTTTTGTATTTTCTACCCTCAGTGCCTAATAATAATCATCATAACAGTAACAAAAATAATAATAATAACTAGCATTTACATAGTGCTTTAAGGCAAGTAGGTAGGGCAGTGGATAGAGTGGTAGACCCAGAGTTAGGAAGTTCTGAGTTTGGGCCTTATTCAGACACTTACTAGCTCTGTGACCCTGGGCAAATTACTTAACCTTTCTCAGCCTTGGTTTCCTTAGCTGTAAAATGGACATAATAATAGCACTAACTTGCAGGGTTATTGTGATGACTAAATTGCTGTGAGATAATATGTAGGGTGCATTGAAAACCTTAAAGCACCATATAAAAGTTAGCTATTCCTATTGTTTAAGGTTTTATTAAGTCCCTTACATGTTATTTATTTGATGGTGGAAACTACCCTGTGAGGTAGGTACTAGTATTATACCTATTTCATAGATGAGGAAACACCTGAAAGAGGTTAAGTGATTTGCCCACGGTCACACAGCTAATAAGCATCTGAGGCAAGATTTAAACCCAGGACTTCCTGATTCTGGGTCCAACATCCCATCTACTGTGCCATCTAATTGCCATTTAGTTGGCATATAATAAATTCTTAATAAGTGCTTATTGGTTGATTGATTGGTTGGTTGATTGCATCATTAGCTGAGATCTGGAAATTTTTTTGTATCCCATGAGGCCTTACACATTAGTAGAATCCAAGAAGTATTTGCAGGCAATGAAAGAGACAACTTGTCAGGATTTTATCAGCATAAGAATGATAAACTGAATTTTCTTTGGCATCAACTTCTTCAATATTTCAAAAGATATATCTCCCTATCGTATCCACTAACTGTGGATATAATTGAAGATTCTTTACTGGCTCATTTTCTCTTCTCTGTAGTTCTCTCACTTGACGTGCACATAAGCTCCCTCAGATTTAATAATCATCTCCACGAAGATCTATGAAAAAAGATAGGTGGAGCATTGAACAAAGCATTGAATTTAAAGTCAGAAAGATCCAAATTCAAATCGAGCCTCAGACAATTACTAATTGTATGACACTGGACAAGTCAATTAACCTCTGCCTGCCTCAATTTCCTCATCTATAAAACAGGAATAATAATATCTACCTGTCAAGGGTTATTGTAAGGATCAAATGTCATAATATTTGTAGAGTGCCTTGCTTTTAAAGTACTACCTAAATGCTAGCTATCATTGTTATTATGAGCATCATTATTATCTATATAACTAGCTCCAGGCTCTCTCCTGAGCTCCTGTCCTAGGTCAACAGTTGCCAAATTGACTATTTCAAACTAGGTTTCCCACCAACGTCTCAAATTCACCATGTTCCCAACACCTCAGCATCTTTTCCTCCAGACCTTCCCGTCTACCGTCTCCTGAGTTTCCCTGTTTCTCTTAAGGGCGCTGTAATCTCTCCACTCTCCCAAGATTTCAATCTCGGTGTCATCCTTGACTCCACATTCTCCCTCATCTGACATATCTAATCAGTTACCAAATCTTGCCCCTTCTACCTCCACAGCATTGCTCTCATCAGTCCCCCTTTTCATCTTACATAGTTTCAGTTCAGGTCCTCATCATATCTATCTTTCACTACTCATTGCCCCCTAATTTATCTCTCTGTCCCAAGTCTTTCCCCGCTCCGATCCATTCTCCGTGGAGCTTCTAAAGTGATTTTCCTTAAGCGTAGATCTGTCCAAGTCATTCCCCACTTAATAAATTCCAGTTTCAAATATAGGATATTCTACTTGGCTTTTAAAACCATCCTGCCTTCCTAGCTTTATTATACATTACTCCCTTCCACAAATTCCACAGTCAATCTGGCCAAACTGGGGTTCTTGCCTATCTCTTATACCTGTGACTTGGCACTGGCTGTCCCCCATGCCTGGAATGCACTTCATCCTCACCTCCATATCTTTGAATCTTGTTCTTCTTCAGTACTCAGCTCAAGTACCACCTTCTACATGAAGCCCTTTTGGATCCTCCTTTCTCCCTAAACTACCTTGCATTTATTTTGTTTTTATTCTCTCTATATATACTTACTTATATCTTGCCCAACAAAATGTAAGCTCCTTGAGGGCAGGGGCTATTGTGGGAAGCTCTGATTAATTCTCAGAATCTCTCATCTGTAAAAAGGGATGATAATACCAATGCCATTGGCCTCATAGGGATCTTGGGAGGGTCAGACAAAATAATGTGCAGAAAGTACTTTACCAACTTCAAAACCCAATATGAATATGAACTATTATTTTTCCTATTTAATTCATAGGAAAATTATAATTTTAAAAGAACAGGGACCTCTTTGTTCCTGATATGCACCACCTATCTGGAGTGCCAACACAATTCCTTCAGCGGTCATGTCCTTTGTTCCTCTGAAAGCAGTCTTGGCTGAACTGCGGCTGCCTGCTTCCTCCTTGGGACCTTGGGGTGTTTTTGCCCTGCATTTGTTTTCTTTGGCTGTCACAGAAGGATTTTGCTTTTTATATCTGCAGCATATGTCCGTTGAAGGATAGGAAAGTATGCAATAACAGGATGATCTACAGGATGCTGTTTGTCTGAAAGGTTAGAATTTCTTTCTCAAAAGTCCTTTTTAAGACCCAGTAATCATTACTATTACTGATATTCAATGTAATATAATCAGTACAATCTCATCCAGGTAGAAGTATCTGTAGAATTATATCATCTGAAGGGGTAGGGGAAGGGCGAGATGGGGAGAAAATTTGAAGCTCAAAATCTTGTGGAAATGAATGTTGAAAACTAAAAATTAATTAATTAATCTAATTAATTTAAAAAATTGCTAACTTAATGACTTAATACCATGTCACCTATAATAGAAACTTCCTCTCTGATCTAATGTAATGTTTCTTCCCATTTTTTTTCCTTAACACTATTTCTACTTCTACATGCAACACGTCGAGTCTTAAAAGATTGCCAAGACTCTTCCATGAGATTTATAATCACTCAAATAGGTTTGCCTTAACTATCCATGCAGTCACACAACTAGTATCTGAGTCTATATTTGAACTCAGGTCTTTATGACTCTCATTTCCAGCATTCTATCCATTGTACCATCTAGTTCCAAAAAAGGTCCATGTTTTTGACAACAATATTCTCTAAGTGATACTGTGTGCCTGACTTTGAGTGATAGAATATCCAAGTCTCTGAAGAAATAAAGTTCTGAGTCACCTGCAGGGCAATAGGGGGATATATGCTAGGTAAGAGTTGACTGCTACATATTACTATTGAAAAATAGCTCAGGATAAGTTGTGAGGGACTGTCTGATGTTGGCAGCTACCAGGTTGCGCGCTGTGGCAAGGGTAGGGTAGGATCTGGGTATTTTGGAAGTCAAGGCAGGGGCTGTGGTAGGCAGAGTCGTGGTGTACTGGGATGGGCTGGATACGGAGAAGCCCTGAGGTAGCGGGCAGTGCTATGAGATAAGCTGGGTACAAGGAAGTAGCCGGAGCTTGAGCTCCTGAGGCAAGGGGCAGTGCCACGTGGGAGTGGGACGGCAGAGGACTGAGTTCCCTTTGCTTAGTCCCCTCCCTATATGCAACGTCATCCCCAGATGCCTCTTGTGACCTTCCTGACTTCCTGGGTCCCTTTGTGCAGCACTGACCCAGACCTCTCCTCCCAGTGTCTGAGTCTGACTTCCTAGGTCACGTACTCTGTCTATGTGCCAATCCCAGATGCCTCCTCCCCGTATCCGGTCCTAGCCTCCTACGTCACTCCCTCCCCCTTGGTGTGCTAAACTCAGACAGCCCCTTCCGGTGTCTGACCCTACAATCATTGGCTAGTAAGCGGGCTGGGGAGGAGGGGCTAAGTAGGTACTTAGGAACAAGCGTGATCAGATCACACGTGCTCTCCTGGCTCCTGCCCTGTTGCTCTGGCCTTGCTGCTTGGGCTTGCTATGATGGCTTGCTGTGTTGGCCTCTGAATAAAGCTCTGGTGTTGGCGCCTCTCAATGGCTCGTCTCTGTGTGTTGATCCGGCTGAGGACCGAAGACTCGGGAGTGAGTATGACTCTGGTAGTGTGCTCCTTATAGAAGGAGTGGGTACCAGCGTACGGCTGGCAGAAGGTCAGCGTGCGGCCAGTATAATAAGTAGGGTGAAAAATATCATCAAAACTAGGGTGAAAAATATCATCAAAAAAATAATCTGGATGCAGACCCAAGACTCTACAAAGAACCCATCAAAGAAAAGGGACACCATACCTAAAGGGAATGTCTTAAGGACTCCAGCAAAAGGACTGCTAGGAACTCTTTGCTATATATGCTTGCTAAGCTTTATCCCACTTTTCCCCTGGATTCTGTATGAGTGTCAAAGACTTTTGAGGGTTATTTGTCTATCAACTATTCTTACTATACTATTGTAGTAATTTAAAAGCTTTTTAAAGAATCTTTTTAAGGGGCAGCTAGGTGGCCCAGTGGATACAGCTCTGGCCCTGAAGTCAGGAGGACCTGAGTTCAGATCTGACCTCAGACCAAACACTTGATGCTTACTAGCTGTGTGACCCTGGGCAAGTCACTTAATCCCAGTTGCCTAAAAAAAAAAAAAAAGAATTTTTTTAAAACCTAATTGAGTCTGAGAGCGCAGCAAGGTGACACAGTGGATGGAGCACTGGCCCTGGAATCAGAAGGACCTAAGTTCAAATCTGATCTCAGACCAGACACTTGACGGTTACTAGCTGTATGACCCTGGACAAGTCACTTAACCCTGATTGCCTCACAAGAAAAAAAAAACCTAATTGAGTCTGGCTGACTGATAAATATCAATTAATAACCATATTGGGAAGTACCCCAATGGGGACTCATGAACTATATAGTATTAGAATAAACAGTACCCTGTCCATCAATTGAAGAATGGCTGAACAAATTATAGTATATGAATGTAATGGAATACTATTGTGCCACAAGAGATAATGATAAATGAAAAGGATAATAATAACAACAACACTGCAAAGACAAGTAACTTGAACGACTTAAGAATTCCAATCAATGCAATGACTAACCATGATTGCAGAGAACTGATGATAAAGCATGCTATCTGCCTCCTGACAGAGAGGTGATAGACTCAATGTAAAATGAGACATTTTTGTACATCACCAATGTGGAAATTTGCTTTGCTTGACTATGCATATGTTAAAGGGTTTGTTTGTTTGTTTGTTTTAATGTAGAGAAGATGGAAGGTAAAGAAAATCGATTTTTGTTAGTTAAAAAATTAAATTGAAAAAATTTTTAAATAATGGAAAAGCAACCTCCAATTGATCAGGGCTAATTCTAGAACTCTGAAAGGAAATAGGTAGTCATGCTCTGAAGGCCTAACTTGTCAATGAATATGGGGGTTAGGAGAGTAACTATAGCATCTATGTAAAAAAAGGGGGGCATCTAGGTGGCACGGTGGACCGGCCCTTGGAGTCAGGAGGACTTGAGTTCAAATGTGGCCTCAGACACTTGACACGTACTAGCTGTATGATCTTGGGCAAGTCACTTAACCCCATTGCCTAGCAACAAAAAAAAGGGGGGGGGAAATCTATGTGAGTTACAGATGGATTATTCTTTTTCCCCAAAAACTTTAACAGTGAAGGAAATGAGAGTAGGCAGCAGTATATAGAGTGCTGGGCCTTGAATCAGAAACACCTGAGCTCAGATTGGACTCAACTAGCTTTTAGAAAGTGTTATTACTAAGTAGTACAATAAGAACAGAAAAATAACCCTCCAAAGTCAGTGACACACTAGAGTCCAGGGGAAAAGTGGAATAAAGCTTAGAGAGTGTATGTGGCAAAGGGTCCTTTTACTGAAGTCCTTATGTTGTTCTCCTAAGGTACAGTGTAGCTTTTCTTTCATGGTCTTTTGACCATCCTTGACTCTGAATGCAGATACTATTGTCAGTTGATCTAGGGATACCACTATGATATTGATGGAAATCTGGGAAATCCCAAATTCCCCAGACCCTTAGAAGCTCATTAGGTCTTTCTCCACTCAAAAGGGGGAGGGAGAAAATGGAAGCCAAGACCAAAGTTTTTCTTTCTTCACAGTTCCCTCCCCTCTCCCACCACAATTGAATATTTCTGAAATATTTAGCCAGAACACCCCTCTCCACTTGCTCTAGTTTCCTAGATTTTGAACTAGTTCTTTGATTTTATATAGGTCCCACAGAGCATCACCAAATTTCCTCAGCCAATCCCAAATCTCTTCCTATGCAATGATATTCCTATTAATCAAGGACTTTATCTCAGTCCAAAATCTATGACTGATTGATAGATTGAGATGTGTTCTTACGTAGTTAAGGTATCAGGGAGTATGGTATTTCATCAATTACTTTCAATGTGTTGAAATGGCCCCATTGATTTACTCAATCAACCATTTCCTTCTCCGGGATGCATGAGGGTATTCAGGGAGGACTAGCACCTCTGATGTGAGGGCTTGCTGAGCTCTTTTCTAGACTGCTTATCCACCTTTATTGTCCACCTGTCACCCAACTCTCACCTGTGGCTCCAAGAAGCTATAGCATGCACAATGACCACACCTTGGCAAAACTTGCTCAGCAGACAGGCTAAACCAGGTTGAGCCTAACCAATAGGCCTCAAACCAGAGCTGGGGGACATCTAACCTAAGCAGATGAAGACTTTCCCTGGCAGAATGAGTGGATGAAAACAATTTGTTCCAATGGCAATGAAGGCGGCTAAAGCAGGCATCGTGGAATGTTTAGAGTTTGGTCAGACATTAAAGATGCCAAGGTTATCTATTGCATCCTGGGTCATCATCAGTCATCTTGACTTTTGTCTTGCTGCTGTACTCAGAAAGAGAGAGGCTCAACTTTGTGCAGCTCTGCCTCATTTAAATCCAGTGCATGCAGGAGTCAAGATATCACCTGTGATGTCATAGGTCCTCTTTGAAAACAAAGGATGGACAACAACTCCATCAACCCCAACCTTGTATATATCTAGTGCAATCTCCACTTCCTCACAATACACTTTTCTGACATCTTACAAAAGTCTAACTTCAACTTTAAGATCCTAAATGACATCTTAGATCTCTAAATCCATTGATCTTTTTTCTTATTTCATCCTCTTTCACTTCTCTGTAAGCATTTTTGTTGTTCAGTCATGTCCAATTCTTTGTGACCCCATTGGGGTTTTCAGTGTAAGTCTATTAGATAAATTAATGAGATATCATGGCATAGGGGGTAGAGTTCAGGGCATGAAGTCAGGAAGACCTATGTTCAAATCCTGTCTCAGCCACTTACTAGCTATGTGACCCTGGGCAAATCACAACCTCTCTTGGCCTCAGTTCCTTCTCCATAATATGTGAAGGTGAATGTGTAAGCCTCTAAGGTCACTTCAGGTATTATCCTATGTTATTATGTGTCACTTTGGAAGACAGTCTGAACCTAAAAAGACCAGACAGACAAGGGTTTCTTAATTTGAGTTAGCTGATTGGCTCAGAGGATAGAGAGCTAAATCTAGAGTCAGGAAGACCTCAGTTCAAATTCAACTTCAAAAAGGTTATCTGAGGGGCAGCTAGGTGGCGCAGTGGATGGAGTGCCGGCCCTGAAGTCAGGAGGACCAGGGTTCAGATCCGGCCTCAGACACATAACGCTTAACAGCTATGTGACTTTGGGCAAGTCACTTAACCCCACTGCCTGGCAAAAAAAAAAAAAAAAGAAAAGAAAAGATGTAGAAAGGTGTAGTCCTTTGCCTTCAGTGAGTCTACATTGGGAAGGACCAAAGTTATTAAGTGCTTCAAAAAGATTATCTGAGTGATCCTGAGCAAGTCATATAACCTTTTTCTGCCTTGGTTTCCTGTTCTGTAATGGATTGTTGTGAGGACAATACAAGATAATACTTGTAAAGTACTTTCCAAACCTTAAAGTGCTAATAAGTGCTAGATGAAGTTATTATTATTATTATCAACTTGGCAACCATGAAGTTTTTTTTTCATATTTTGATAACTGCATTTCAGCATAATTGGTTTCTTTTGTAATCCTATATATTTTATTTTATGTACACTGAGAAGATGTCTACAGGCTTCACCAGACTACCAGAGTGGTCCATCACATCAAAAAAGTGAAGAACCCCTGAGACAGATACTTCCCTGAGAGCTTTCAAAGGTTCTGGGGGCAAACTCGTGTTAAGGAGGTAGGTTAAAGGTTGGGGGAGGGGGTTGGAGAGTAGTTATATATGATTGAGAATGAAACAGAATCACAACCCTGGTGGAGCTGAAACAAAACCACAATCCTGGTGGAGCTTATCAATGGAGGGTCTAGGCAACAAGGAGTGGGGAGGGAGGGTTGAAGGTTTCAGTACAGGGAGGATAGGCCTTATTAGTGGTGAGCAGTCAAGCCATTGAGCAAAACATGGTCTGAGTGACCGCCATATTTTAACCTTGCTCAACTTTTGGGTACTGTGCTCAGTCAGTCTTAGGGAGAAGGCAAGGTCCCCTTCACGCTGATCCCATCACTTTAAGACTTCTCCCATCCTGCAGACTACTCCCATTACCTGAGAACTAATCTCACCTCCCAATGATGCCATAAGGGGGAAGAGCTGAGATGACATTTATCCTACCACCTCATTAAAATATCTACGAATCAGGATTGACTTACCCGTATGTATAAATTGTTCCACATAAAAGCAGACTGGATCTTGGATTTGGCTGCCTGCCCCACTCCAACTGCTTGATGTGTTGGGGTGCCAATAGACTCCTTTTTGTCTTATTTCCTGAGTTTGCTTTTAATTGACCAGAGTGAGGCCCAAACCAGGATTAATCTTTCAATGGTGGAGTGCCTAAGACATTTGCGAGCATACATTGGGGATGAAGGCAAATTTTAATTATTACATGGTTTTGTAATAGAAGACTCAGACACCAAGTTCCTTCTTTGACTTTTGTAAGGATGGATATTATAATCTATTTTTCTGCTGTCTAAACATGGCCAGAGCAGCACTCACCAACAATTAACAAAGGAGCTGATAGAGGGAGGCAAGAGGCGGAAGTTTGGAGAGAAAGGTACCTTTTTGTTCTCTGTCCCCACCTCCTATCGTGATCTTTAAGGAGCATTTAGGAGATAGAGAGGTTGGGCCTGGAGTTAGGAAGACCTGAGTTCAAATCCAGACTCAGGCATTCACTAGCTGTGTGACCCTGTATAAATCACTTAATTTCTGTTTGCCTTAATCCACCAGAGAAGGAAATGGTAAATAACTCCAATATCTTTGCCAAGAAAACTTCATGTGGAGTCACAAACAACCAGACACAACTGAACAAGGCCTCGGTGAGTCACATTCTGCCTTGGGGGGCAAGCCCTAGGTTAGGGATTCTTGTGAGTATATGTGTATCTTTCAAAGACTCAGAGATAAAATAATATGACATAGGAAAACAGCCTGCCCTTGAGAATCCTGGGTCCCTCTGGATTCTTGGCTCAGCCTCGGGACATTGTGGGCTTACGCAAATAAACAGAAGTCTGAGCCTGGAGCTCAAAGAAACAAAACCTTTCCTCATTGTTAAGGATTCCTGCCTCCTTAAATTGAAAATGACAGTTGGTCAGAGGTTATTTCCTCAACCCCCTCCACGGGGGAAGGAGAGCCAGAAGGCCAGAGCCACACCCCTTGCTGTTACCACCCTTCCCTGACAGAAGGCCAGTCTCTCCAAGTACTTCCAGGTGGTGGAGGGATGGGAACAAAGGTGGTCAGAGGAGAGGGAGTGAGTATATATTACCGAGAATCTTGAAGGAGACCTAGCGTCTGGCCTCGGGAATTCTTTGTTCTTAATTCAAGGATGTTTGCCCATATCATTAGGACGGAGCCAGAAGGAAATCACACTGCAGCTCCAACAATGGAGTTCTTTGAAAGACTCTCTGCCATGGCAGCCAGTGAGTGCCAAAGACAAAGGTCTTCGTGGATTCATCTATATCAATCAATCTGTCCAGGTTGTCTTAGTGCTCCTTTGAGCGACAAGCAGATACAGAGCATGGACCTTGACAGACAGTGAGCACCTAATAAATGCTTGTGGACTGACTATTGATGAGATCATATATTAAAAGCTGGAAAGGAACTTAGAGGTCATCTAGCCTCATTTAACAAATGAGGAAGATGAGGTCAACAGCAGCTAGGTGACATGCCCAAGGTCACACAGATAACAGAGAGTGGATCTGGGATCTGAATCCAGATTCACATCTGGTTTTGTTTCCCAATTGTACCACAATGAATACTAGACTGGTAGACAGAACACTAATAGGTAACAAGTAGATAAAGATACATTGCATTTCATGATCCTATGGTGCCATAAAAAAAAGCCAGTACTTGATTTGGAGTCCAAGGACCTGAGTTCCAATCCCAGTTCTGCTATTATGATTTGTCTGACCTTAGGAAGGTCATTTAATTTCACCTGTCTTTAAATTCATTTGTAAAAATGAAGGGGATGGACTAGAACCTCCAAGGTCCCTTTCAACTCTGATTCTATGATTCCATCACTCCCCATGTGAAGCTTCTCCATCTTGTATATACCTAATGAGAAATAGCCAATAGGATTGCATCCTGTATGTAGGGTCTAGGATTGACCCAATGTACAGGCAGAATGGGTGGGCCAAACCTTACATTCTAATGAAATGTGAGGGATATTTTAGGCTTCTTCTGTTACTACTTGAGGTTATTTAGATGTTAGTACACTATAAGGCTAGCTCTGTGATGGTCTCTTAAAATATTTGTTCTGCTTGGAGTTACCAAGCATCACCTTCCCTCTCCATCTGCCTGCCATGAAAGACTACTCATTCAAGTCTTTCTTCTCTACGCTACGTAAGGGAGGGCCAGCCCTGGGCAATGTGGCGCCCTCCCCCAACCAGAGGGCAGAGGGTTCTTTCAGAGAGAGAAGCTGACCATGGATAGAGGGGTGTTGGCAAAACAAATTCCATCTGTTTCACCATTTTGCTTAGGGCTGAGCTGCCCTGTTGGAGTAAGAGTCTCTTCTGCACTCCCCACTGAACACTCTGTGGCACAGCTGAGTATGAGTGAGATACACTTAGAAAAACATTTTCAGTGTACATCCCTTGTGCTGCCGACAATAGCAATAGTGACAGATACAATCATTGATGAGAAATATTAGTCTAAACCAACTATTCTTAACTTATGGTTTGTGAACTTCTGGGTGGTTCCCTTGCATCCTTTCAGGGGATCTGTGACATCAAAATTATTTCCCCCAAAATACTAAGATACTATTTGCCTATGAAAATGTTCCTCTTTTTCTAACTACATTATTGTGCGGCCAGATTTTCTTTATACATTTCAATCAAAACAGCATCGCAACAGATCAAATACAGAAGCAGATAAGAGAATCTAGCTGTCTTCTATTATTCCAAACATTAAAAAGATTTGCAAAAATATGTAAAACAATGCCATTCTTCTCACTAAAATTTTTTGTTTTGAAAAATAGTTATATAAAATATATTATTTATATTAACACATAATTCATTTATTATTTTTAACTTCTTGTTGTTCAGTCATTTTAGTCGTGTCCAACTTCATGACCCCATTTGCCATTTCTTAGCAAAGATACTGGAGTGGTTTGCCATTTTCTTCTCCAGTGCATTTTACAGATGAGAAAACTAAAGCAAACGGGATTTGCCCAGGGTCACATAGCTAGTAAGTGTCTGAGGCTGGATTTGAACTCAGGTCTTCCTGACTCCAGTTCTTTCACTCTAACCACTCCACCACCTAGCTGCCTTAATTAATTTTAAAATTAATAATTAATAAACATTTTAAAAATCTATCAGTTTTACTTTCCTATATAGTAAATATTGATAGATACAACCCCCATAAACAAAAGATCTCTGGGATCCCCAGTAATTTTTAAGAGTATAAAGGGTCCTGAGACTAAGAAGTTTGAGAACCTCTGCTCTAAACCTCCATCCTTCTTCCTGTAGAAGCTTTGGTTGGTAGCATCTATGTCAACAGCTCTCCCTGATATCCACACCCTCCTGTAGATGAGGGTTTCTAAAAATGAAGTACTGGTTTACATGTGACAAAGGATGTCAAGCAGTATGCTTATGGAGCTATAGTAGTGGTAGAATGGACTCAGAAAACCTGGATTTAAGTCGAACCTCACTGATACTATTGGGTGTGGCCTTGGGCGAAGAGGTCCCAGATCTCTCTGAGTCTCGGTTTCTTATCTGTATAATGGGGTTGATTATATTTACACTATGTATGTAGTAGATTTGTTGGGATGCTAAGGCTAATGCTTTGTAAACTAAGGTGTTATGTTAATGTGAATGATCCACCATTTTTGTCTTTGTATCCTCACTCAGTGCCTGGCCCATTGTAAAGCACTTAATGAATGCTTGTTGAATTAAACTGAATGGAATGATTACCAAAGCCAGGGCTTAGAGTCAGGCCTCACACACTCATTTCATCCCCAAAGGTCCTTAAGGGTGAAGATCACACTTCAGACTCATGCAGAGGAAAATTAGTTTTCCACAAAATCTCTCTTGTATGTACTAATCTTGTCCAGCCATCTTACAAATGTCTACTTTGGGTATAAAGGGAATCAGGAAGACCAGATAGGTAGATCAGGGAAAACTCTACCACTAGAAAATCAATTCAAGTACATGCCCATTGGGATCAGTAGTTCAGGCTAAATCTAAAGGACAGAGTGCCCTCAACATATTCGGAGAAGTTGCTCATGGAGATTTCTTCTAGCAGGGAGGCTGACTGGGTATCATGACATAGAGTTTTGGGGAAGGACCTAGGCACACTGTGAGAAATGATTACTTTATATTGTATTAGATTTAAGGGCCTTTCAAGAGGTCAAGTTGCAGATCTGGCAAAATAAAGAAAGAAGCAATGGTAAAACAATGAAACAGGTTTTTAGAAAGAGACATTATAAGAAGTTTCCTAGCTGAGATCAAGAGCAGGGAAAATAATTGATCTTCTTCAATCTGTACCATTCCTAACCCCTTTCTCCAGGCTTGGAGGACTTCTGCTCAACTAACTGGGCAATTCCCAGGATAGCTGGTGACTAGATAGAGTTTCCAGGGCTATCTATAGGGTGTTGCTGCTCCCTTTACCAACAATGAAAGTTCAAGTTAATTGCCATTTAGGTGTTACTCTAACCATCAGCCTTCATTTATTTATTAAGCAACTACTATGTGCTGGCACCGAGACCCTAGGATACCAATAGGTAAAAGCAAACAAACAAAAACCAACCCAGTCTCTGCTCTCCAGGAGCTCAAGGTCTAATGGGGGATAACAACATACAAACAGCAATTCACAAACCGACAGAGAAGATCAAGTGGGCACTAAGATTAAAAAGGACTAAGAAAGGCTTCTTGGAGGACTCTCTCTCAACTTTCCAACCACGAATTCACTGGTGATAGTCCGAAGCATTGGTCAACAGGTTTGATAACATCTGAATGAAAATAAACATAATCTTGAGAGCAGAGTTCATTGAATACAAGTACAAACAGGATCCTAACCAGACTTCAGCTAAGGGAAGTTGATGTTTAACTTGCAGTTCTTCATAGTAAGAAGTTACTGCTTTCATAATAGAAGTACTTAGAATGATACTTTGCCTTGGGTTTGTACTTGACTTTTCCTTTTAAGAGTCCAAAGTGCTTTCATATTTATCCACCAGAGAATTCCAGGGATAAGAATTTACAAGGTCACATGGTTGACTATAGCAAAACCTAGAAGAGAACTCTGTGAAAGCCCCTTGATCTAAGTCCTTTGTTTTCCTTCTGTCTACTTCCCACCTTTCAGATACTTCAGTTTTCTAAGGAGGCACCATGGTACAGGGGATGAGTTGGGTGGGTGTAAGGGGGAGGGAGGAAGAAAGCTGCCTTGGAACCAGTAATTCAAGTGCTGGATTCAAATCTTAGCCCTGCTTAGCACAGTGCCTGGCATATAGTAGGCACTTAATAATTGTGTGACCTTAGACAATAACATTTACATAGCACTTACTATGTACCAGACATTGTGCTAAGTGCTTCACAATTATTATCTCATTTGATCCTTTGAACAACAACCCTATTCCGGGGAGGTGCTATCATTATTCCCACTTTACAGATGAGGAAACAGAGGCAAGCAGAGATTAAGCGACTTGCCCAAGGTCACACGGCTAGTAAGTGTCTGAGACTGAATTTAAACCCAGGTCTTCCTGACTCCAGGTCCTGCACTCTATCCACTGTGCCATCTAGCTGTCCCAACTGTCATCTGTAAAACAAGGGAGGTAGATTAAATGATTGTTGAGGACCCTTCTAAACTAAGCTAAAGCTAAACACGTAAGTTCATCTGTTGCTTGTGGGCCAATCCTACTGCTAAGCAACGTGGGAGCTTTGACCTCCTCCATTTGAGCTGGGCCTTTTCATCCCTTCTTAGGCAACATATTGATGTTGAACTTGGTGAAGACCCTGGATTGGTATAGCCCACTGAAGCCTAGAACTTCCAATGCTAATGCCTTCCCTCTATTGATTATCTTTCCAATTCATCCTGTCTATATCTTGTTTGTACATAGTTGTTTGCATGTTGTCTCCCCTGTTAGATGGTAAGCTTCTTGAGAGCAGGGACTGTCTTCTGCCTTTCTTTGTATCCTCAGGGATTAGCACAATGCCTAGTCCCTCAACTCCTGCCTTCCCTATTACTGCAGAGAGCAACACCATCCTCAGGCTCACAACCTACAACTCATCTTGGCCTCCTCACTATCTCATACCCCTCACATCCAAGCTGTTGTCAAGACTTCTCAGTTTCACCTTTGCAACATCTCTCAAAAACACCTCTGGGGCTGTCAATAAATTCTAGTGACTCCCTAATGCCTCCAGGATCCAATAGAAAGTGCTCTATTTGGTGTTCAAAGCCCTTTCTAACCTAGTCCCTCCTACCTTTCCAGTTTTCTTACACCTTACTCTGGGATACATACTGCTGGCTGCTCCAGAAAGACATTCCATCCCTCAGCTCCTGGCATTTTCTCTGGGACATGCCATGCCTGGAACATTCTCCCTTCTCCACTTTGCTTACTGACCTCCTTAGCTTCCTTTGAGACCCAACTAAAATCTCCTTTAGCTGAAGCTTTCTCCAAACCCTCTTAATTCTAGTGCCTCTCCTTTGCTAATTATTTCCTATTTATCCTGCATAAAGCTTGCTTTATACATATTTGTGTGTCATCTCCCCCAATTAGATTGTAAGCAGAGCCTATGTTTTGCTTCTTTCTGTATCCCCAGCACTTAGCATAGTACTTAGCATACAGTGGGTGCTTAATAAATGTTTGCTGATTGATGATCGATAAGTAGGATAAGGGAAAGTGAAAAGTCCAACTCTGAGATTTTACTTCCTAAGTAGCTAACGTAATGAATTTTCCCTCCAGCTCGACAGAATTTGTCTTAATTACTTCTCATACTACTTTCACATCGACAATTACAAAGTTGATTTGAGGACCCATTTTGTGAAGAGGATCCCATCTGATGCTGCTTGCTCTAAGTGGAAAGGGAAGAGATTGTCCCAGATGCCAAAACTGATTGTTAGGGATTCTGCTTATGCCTAGGCCCTGCCACTGGTCCCCAGGGGTATTGTTCAAGGGCACTGTTTTCATTCAGTACTAGGGAGGTTGTTTTAATGGACCCTGGGCTAACCTAGACTGACTATCTGACTATCTGACTATCTGAGATTCCACCTCATTCTATTTGATCCTATTAGAGGCTGGAAGAAAAAGGAGAAATGGAGAAATGAGAGCCCCTTTTCCTCTGTATTAATCAATCATCTGATATCTGCCACTGCAGGAAGGCAATGCTTCTATGGCCCAGTCTGACTGGAAGGCGAATATCCCCCCTCCAGAAGAGTTAGGAACAAAATGATCCACTTAAAGGACCATCTGGAAGGCTGACCCCCCCAGCTTCCTGTCCTCTCTCTTAAATTGAACATAACCTCATTTTACTATCACCACAGGCCATCACTCTCACCTTCATCAACTTGCTTTTATGTGAAATTCTTGAAAAGGTGAAGAAGACTAAGATCATTATTCCCATTTTTCTGATAGAAAACTGAGGCCTGAAGTGACTTTTAGAATAAATCAGTTGCAGCATCAGATGGGAGAAGTTGTCAGAAAATCTAAGCCTGTGATCATACCTAATCTCCTATTTTCAAGAATTGGAGTTTCTAGGGGCAGCTAGTGGCGAAGTGGATAGAGCACCGGCCCTGAAGTCAGGAGGACCTGAGTTCAAAACCAGCCTCAGACACATAACACTTCCTAGCTGTGTGACCCTGGGCAAGTCACTTAACCCCTATTGCCTCATCAAAAAAAAAAAAAAGAACTGGAGTTTCTGATAGAAAATAACTTGTCTTACTTTGGGAGTTATCACCAAGTTATTCAAGAGGGGATGTCCTGAGAATACCTTTAAGAAAGCACATCACAGGGTGTGGTGCAGTGGATAAAGCTCTAGCCCTGGAGTTATGAGGACCTGAATTCAAACCTCAGCCTCAGACACTTGATACTTACTAGCTGTGTGACCCTGAGCAAGTCACTTAACCCCATTACCTCACCAAAAAAAAAAAAGTACATCAGCTTTTGCTTACCAAAGCACCAACTTTAGGATTTTGATGCTAATTTTAATCTTTGAATACAACTGAATGATGGTTGTAGAAGACCTGAGGCACTGAAAGATCCAAGACAAGACAAGGGCCAAGACTTCCCACCGCCACGGCCAGAATCACATAATCATAAATCTGTGAAGAACCCCAGAGGCCATCCATATGGGACCAAGAATCCCTCCTCTAATATACTTGATAAGTCATCATCCAGCCTTCATCTGAAGGCCTTAAGTGAAAGAGAATCCATCACCTTTGGATAGTTTTCTGGGGAAGCTTGGGGGTTGGGTTTTTTCCTCTTATGGTGAGCCAAATTTTCCTTTCTTCAAATTCTATCATTTTTATTTCAGTCTACTGGAATCAAGAAGAACAGCCATTCCCTTCTCCAGGTTAGACACCCTCAATTCCTTCACCTCAGCTTTGTATGGCATGTTCTCAAGGCCCTTCAATATTCTGATTGCCCACCTCTGGATACTCTCCAGTTTATCAGTGTTCTTCCTAAAATGTGGTGTCCAGAACTGACTGCAATAGTCCAGATGTATTCTGAACAGAGTGGAGTACTGTGGGACTCTGCCCTCCCCAACGCTGAACACTTTACTTCTTTTAATATGACCAAAGATAGTATTAGCTCTTTGGGATTCCATGTCCCACTGTTGACTCATATTGAGTGTGCAGTCCTTTAAAACCCCCAGATTTCTTTTTTCGGAAGTACTTTTTAGTCACTGTCCTCTATCTTAAATTTATGAAGCTGATTTTTTTAAATCAAGTTTCTTACTTTTGCATGTATAATTTTTTTTTTAAATCAATGCCACCCACAGAAAGTACTGGGGGCCCATTTAAACCTGGCATCTAGGCTAGTGTGAGATACTTGAAAAGATTTTCTTTTTTCTCTCTATATAATTTTCAGTTGTGCAGTTGAGATTTAAAATAAAAATAAATCAAGTGGAGGGGGGGACTAGAAATGCTCTTTTGCTTCTGGGAAAAAAAGAAGTCTTATTTATAACCCAATTGTTCTCAGGGCTCTCAAAGAATACTTGGGGGAATTTAAGATTTTTGTCCTCTGGAACAACCAGTGTTTCTGTTAAGATCATTAGATCTCCCAAGGCCGAGACGCGCCTTGAATGTGGTGTTGGAGGAGAAGCTATCAACAACATATTAAGAGAAAGAACTCTGAATTTGGATGCTGAGGGGTTATAGGATCACAGAGATGGAAGGCATATTAGATATCATCTAATCCAACCCCTTCTCTCCTTTTTTTTTTTAATTCAAAGGAGAAACAGGACCAGAAGGGTAAAGTAATTTGCTAGTGATTAGCAGACTTGGGATCTGAATTCAAGTTCTTTTATAAGTCTGAACAATTCCTTTGTAACACTTAGGTTTCAGTTTCCTTATCTGTAGAATGGAGCGTCAGATGAGGTGACCTCCAAGATTCTTTCCATTTTAAAATAGAAACATCACTTCCAAGGCGGCCAGCCATTAGGAATTTGGGAGCTTCTCAGATAAGGAGTAACTTGCCTGGGAGAGGCTTTCAAATTGCTCTGGCCAGTGGGGTATGACCACAGGGTCTAACACCTGCTCTTTGATCTGGAGGTTTACAACTTGTTGATGCCCTTGAATTCTCCACCTTTGCTGGGACAGCTGAAAACACAAGTAAACCATTTAGTTATTCCCCCACTTCCGCCTCATGTTTTGCAAGGAGGTTGCTGCGTTGCTTTGGCGTAAAGCTTCCTCACTTGGACCACTGCCTAAACTCATTCCACGGGGCTACTCCAACACACTTCAGCAGCTGTGAACAGATTTTTCTTTAAACAGAAGTGCCTGAAGTGTCCATCTTACAATGCCCAAGACTATTACTGATGGGGTATGGGCCCAAGACGAGACTTTTGCCCTTTACCCCCCAAAAAAATTTGGGTCCCATTTGTCTAAGGGATTCTCTTTGAATTCTCCCACTTGATCAAGGAAGTCTCTGGTGAGTTTTTTTTTTTTTCTACCTCAAACCCAATGGATTTATCAATGGATTATTATGATCCGTTAGACAACTCAAAATGATTAAAATCATGAGGTTTTTTTTTTAACCTCAAACAGCAAGTTTCACTAATCACGGCTTAGAAAAAACTTTTCCAGGATTTACATCCTAAATTTAAATTTGTCCTGGTGTAAAAAACCAATTGTTAGAGATTTCTATATACTTACAAATTCTCAGCAAGACAAAACCCAAACAAGCTTTTTGGCAAGTTTACATATTAAAACAATAACCAACAATAGCCAAATTATTTTAGCAGTAACCAAATTATGACAAGTTGCTTGACATAATTCCCTGATGCCAAACAATTAGCTCAACTTTCTCCCACACTTCTGGGGGAACATGGGGAGGTCTGGTGCACAGAGGGAAAAGGGAGATAGGAAGCTTAATTAGAGAAGATTGGCTTCCCAAATTCACCATCAGGTCCCTTCCCAATAAAGGGGCAGGGTAAGAGGAGAGCATAAAGAGCGTGTGCTCAAACAACAGATCCTCAAATAGGCAGGAAAGGGGTATGTCTGGAGACATCCCTTAGTTTTCCCTTCAATGCCCATGACCCAAGGGTCTGGGGGGATGAGTAAAGCCAGAGTATTTAGTTAAAACAGAAAACATAACCATGATAAAGTAGGTAACCTTACCTTCAGCATCGATTTTTTGCCCAGGGCTCAGCAAGAGAGATGGAGAAAGTAGGAGTGCTACCAAGCCCCAGGCTCCCCTGTCATTCCCAGTCTTGAGAAGACTGGACGTTAGGGTACTGGGGGGGGGGTGATTCCACCACTTTTCCAACCTTGGGGACAATCCTTCTTCCTAGTCACATCTTGGGCACGGTTCCAGAGGCATTCATAGAGGGGACTCTGTCTGGGGGGGCACTCCTTGGACCAGTGACCCTCCTGGTGGCATCAAATCAGATTTTCCCACTGCAGGAGTTGCTAGGAACACCCTTGGGTCTTTTTCCAACCAGGGCAGCGGCCAAGAACTGAGCATGTTCTCTATCTCTAGCCCTTTCCCTTCTTTTTCTTTCTTCTGCTGCTATTAAGTCTCTGTTGTTAAAAACTCCAAGAGCTATCTCCAGTAATTGGGCCTGGGGTGTTTGGGGTCCCATTGTCAATTTCTGCAGTTTCCTCCTTTTATCTGGGGCAGATTGATTAATGAAATACATGCTAAGGATTATTGCCCCTTCTATAGAGTCAGGATCTAAATTCGAATATTTTTTAATAACTTCTACTAGCCTGTCTTGGAAAAGGGCAGGGTTTTCCTTTTCTCCCTGAGTAATTTCCTTAATTTTTTGACAATTTACTTGCGTTTGAAATGCAGTTCTCAGGCCTTCTAGCAGGCAAATTACCATATAGCGTCTCTTTCCCCTATCTTCACTCTTCTGATAATCCCATCCTGGGTTAGTAGTGGCAACAGCAGCTGTTCCTGGGGGGTATTTTGTGGGGTCATTGCTAGCCAAATGATCCCCAAATTTTGGGGCTTGTTCCCAGATTCTCCTCTTCTCCTCAGTGGTACAACAGGTGGAGAAGAGAATATGCGAATCACCCCAAGAAAGCTCTAATTGTAGGGACACGTCCCTAAAGCCCTCAGTAAATTTAGTGGGATCTTCTGAGTATCACCCCAGTTTCTCTTTGACCTGAATGAGGTCTGAAATGGAGAACAGAACATGTACCCTAATTGTCCCATTAGGTGAGATAGAAATTTCCCTTAGGGAAAAGGCTTGATGGAACAGTGGGAACTGGGGCTAGGGAGGAAGGGAGATAGGAAGTCCCACTTCTTGTGAGTGAGGGACTGGGGAATGCTGGATGAACTGGACTGGACTGCAAAGCCAGGGGATCTGGCTGGCAAGGGGAAATGTCAGCTGGCACTGGAGGAGGGAGAGGGGTCAGGGGAGGAGATGCCACCTGGGTATGATGAGGTCTAGAGTTTAGGGGTGCTGGGACCCCAAGATCACAACACACAGGTCCTGCCTGAAAGAATTTGATCCAAGTGTTCTTTCAGCCAAAAACAAGATTTATTAAAGATCTACCATATTAGCCAGACTCTTAAGGAATCTGAGCAACTGTGAGCTATTGGCTAGATTGTGAAAATCTGAGGAAAGACTAGATTAGAAGAATCAGAGCATCTTAATGGAGACAGGATGGACCTTATATACAGAAAGACTGTGGGAGGGATCTAGGAGTGGCCAAGTAGTCTATGAGGTAATAGAATTCCAGGGGTGGCCAAGGGAGAATGGAGCCTAGATAGGATTAAGGGTGGGAAGTGGCCAGGGGACATAGGGAGGTCTAGGCTAGGTTAAGGGTAACAGATTGGGCATAGCCACAATAAAAGACCAGTTGATGGGATTATAGCCTCAGGGGAACATCAGAGATTCGGCCAAGTGGGAAAGTCCAGGGTTTTTCCTTTTTGGGATCTAGATCCCATCCTTATCAGGTATTCCTTGTCTCAGGGTAAAGGGCTAGAGGAGGAGGTGCCAAGGCAAGGCCCTTGTCCAAAACCTAAGTAGGGGTCACCCCTGGAGCAGGAGCCTGGGGAGGAAATGCAGGGTAGGATACATGGAAGGTGAACAAGGCAGGTGGGCTAGATGAAAAGGGAAGGAAAACCAAGGGGGGGGGGGCATGGGAAACAGCGGAGGCCAGGGGAAAATGGGGTAGAAATAGGAGCTGGGGAGGTGTTGCTAACAGAGGATGGGAAGAGGGGGGTACTCTAACACTGGGGGCCCTAAAAGGGTCATCTAAAAAGTCTAGTTGATCCCCATTCCCCATTTGTGGGGTGGCTCTAGCTATAAGCATCCTACAATCTTTTCTGAGAACGGGGTCCCGAGAAAGTTCGACAAAAGTTATGTAGGGAATCTCCACCCATTTTCCTTCTCTGCTACAATATTGTTCTAACTCTGAGAGAGTATGTTGCTGTTATGTCCCAAAAACGGGCCATGCCTCATAATTTTCCAGACGATACTGAGGCCAAACAGTGTTGCAAAAGAACACCAGCCTTTTCTTTTTAAGTTCTTTAGAGAAACTAAAATTTCCCCAATTTTGTAAAAGACAGCCCAAAGGAAAATCTTTGGGAATTGAAGAGGATTGACCCTTTGTGGGCATGAGGGCTGGAAGTCCCTCCCTCCTTAAAGGAGGATTTGGGAATAAACTTTGCAAAACAAACAAAAAAAACCCCAGAAGTCCAAAGAAGTATTTTAAGTTTTCCCAAGTCCCTAGTGCTGAGAGAATTGAGAGCTACACTTCTAGATAGGGAGTCTGAAGGTGTGCCGGTCCATGATTGAACAGAATCACTGGACCGAGAGACTGAGAGCATAAGGCTGAGTTTAAGACAGCCTCATAGCTGTCTGACCTAATGGGACCTGAGAGGTCAGGCTCCAAAAGCACTTCCAAGCCAAGCCTTGCTAGGTGCTTGGAAATCCCCTCTCAACCACAGGGCAAGAAAGGGATTAGGGAGAGGGGGGAGGCTTATGTACTTTGCAGTCTTGGCTGGAGAAGAATGTGGGATTTGGTAGTTATTCCCAGTGCAGGGAACCATATGGGATCTAGAAGTTTAGGGGTGCTGGGACCCCAAGATCACAATACACAGGTCCTGCCTGAAAGAATTTGACCCAAACCTTCTTTCAGCCAAAGACAAGGTTTATTAAAGAGCCACCATATTAGCCAGACTCTGAAGGAATCTGAGCATCTATGAGGTATTGGCTAGATTGTAAAAATCTGAGCAGTGGCTAGATTATAAGAATCAGAGCACCTTAACGGAGACAAGATGGATCTTATATACAAAAAGACTGTGGGAGGGATCTAGGAGTGGCCAAGTAATCTGGGGTAACTAGAGGGGGTGGTCTAAGGAGGATCTGGATGGGAGTGGCCAGTAAGCTGGAGTGAACAGAACACCAGGGACCTGTACCACCTGGCCAAGGGAGAATGGAGTCTAGATAGAAATAAGGGTGGGAAGTGGCCAGGGGCAATTGGGTACATTAGAACAGAATTGGGAGATTGGGCATAGTCACAATGAAAAGGCCAGTTGAGTGGATTATAGCCTCAAACAAACACCAGAGATTTGGGAAAAGTCCAGGGATTTTCTTTTTTAAGGTCCAGATCCCAAAGACATGGTCTTTTCCTTTTAGGAGTTCAGATCCCATCCTCATCATTTGGACATGACCAATATGGAAATATGCTTGATTATTTATAGTTGTTGCAGAGGTTTTTTTTTTCCCTTTTTTCCCGGTGGGGGTAAAGAATGTATAAAGGAGAGGAGCTTGTTATTTAAAGAAAAAAAAATTAAAAAATAAACTTGAAAGTGCTATATAAATACTTGCTGCTATTATTCTTTTCCTAATGCCATAAGATTTGCCAGATCTTAGGCTTTTCTGGTATAGCCTTTGAGGCCACCATCAAAGTAGGACCTTGGTGCTGTTCAACCATTTTTTCAGTTGTGTCCCACTCTTTTCTTGAACCCATTTGCTTTGGTTTTGTTTTGTTTTTACAAAGATACTGAGTGGTTTGCCATTTCATTCTTCAGCTCATTTTGTAGATGAGGAAACTGGGGCAAACGGAGATGAGTAACTTACCCAGGACACAGTAAGTGTCTGAGACCAGATTTGAAGTCAGGAAGATGAGTCTTTCTGACTCCAGGCCTGGCACTCTATCCACTATACCATCTAGCTGCCCTAGAACCTCAATGAAGGTCAAGTGAAGCTACAAAGTGGAAAAAAAAAATCCCCCACATTCATTAAACAAATTCAAACTTTTATTTACATTGTAGGATTAGAAAAGAAACAAATTTCCTTGTGTCTTTCATGAACAAAGCTAGGGAAAAACTTCCAGAAGTTTTATCAGCAGTGGTTGGAGAAAAATAGAAAAGTGGATTACCTAAGAGCATGCTGACATCAATAACTCAATTTGCTAATCCCAATGAAACAAAGAACGGAAAAAATATCAGTGCTTTGGCCTCAAAAAAAAAATCATTGTGGTTAATGAAGAGCAACAGCTTGCAGGAATTCATCTTTCCAAATGAAACTCGATGTGAGCACAAAACTGGGTTAGTTTGACTTTCACAATTTGAGTTAATTCTTAACCAGGCTTCACAGTTGTCAGGGTCAGATCATGCCTGACCTTTCTTCATTCATTTCTTCTCTTAGAAACAGTTTCACCCAAAAAACATCAGGGAAAGGGAAAAGGCATCCTTGTGCCCCCAAGAAATAAACCATTCTACTTGGGTCTGGGGTCCTCTCCTATCAGAAGCCTCTGTCAGCTTGAAGATGGCAGTTGTCAACAAAATGTCATTACCAGTGAATGACACCACACATAATCTTGCTCTCTGTTCCCAAACGCTCAAAAGTTATTGATTGACCTATATCTCTAAACCTAGTTTCATTGACAGACAAAAAAAAAGGAAAAGAGATAAGCTTGGAAAGAAGCAAGACTGATAGCAATTCTATAATTATCTTATTGGTATGAAAAATAATAACCTGCACTGGTTTCCTTTCATCATTTTGGCTACAACTTGATCATTTAGCAACATCTTCAATGTTGGTTTCATGTTGCCCATAGATATTCAGGCCCAGCTTGTCTTAAACATGAATATATTAATATCGATGCTTCAGAATTTGAAAAATCTGGCTACAATGCAATCAAGCTCCCCTTCTAACTTTTCCTTTCTCATTGTCCTCTTTTTCACCTACTTCTTCCTCTCATTAAGGTTGCCATTAAGCTAGAATTAATCAGAAAAACCTGAAAGTTGAGACCTCCATCTGGTGTTCATGAGGCCCACCTGGGTATAGGTGACATTTTTTTAAAAAGTTTGCAACATTCGTGTATTTTTAGTTCCATTGATGCCAATAGGCTATTCTTGGGTAGGGGTGAGGCCCATCAGATAGTGTTCCCATACCAAAACAATTACATAGATAAAATCAAGCTAAAATAAAGTCACAGCTTTTTAAAGTACTAACTTTTGAGTGTTTGTGTGTATACACAATTCAGGTTTGGGGATTTGGATTTTGTTTTTTAAGAACCATCTGGAAATATCACTTTTCTGCTACCTTACTTCAAAGATTCTAAATTCTGGTTACTAATAATAAAGCCAAACTCTTCACTTCTAACTTCCCTTTTCCCATCAATCTCATTACTTTCTTTTACTTCTCTATTATCTCTCATTTTTCTTCTCTCTTTTGCCCTCTTCTTCTATTCGTTCTCTATCTCTGTCTCTCCTCTACTTCCTGGTTACTTTCTACAACTCGGACCATTTCCATAATGGAAAGCCAGAATCCCCATGTTTTAACTGTCCTGCCCTGACCCAGCCCCAACTTGTTCCCAATCCAAACTAGCTCAGTCTTTCATGTGTACTCTCCTATCTTCAATAGAGAGTAAAAACAAAGAGACTCTCAGTAGAAATGATGGAAGAATAGTAAAAGGGAGATTTAGCATCCCCAGTAGGGCATTTCATCTGCACTAATCAGATAACAAATGGAGCTGTTCCAGTAGAGGTATGGCAACCCTTAAACTGGCTGGGTTAGACTGGCAAAACACCCCCGGCAGACCTTCAGATTAAACCAGGAGCCTGTCAAACAACGAGTGACCTTCCTGAAACCTCCAGGCTTTGTACTGATCTCACCTTTATACATTTATTCAATGCCACTAGCCCTTCCAAGCCAAAGAGATACTTAGTTGATCATAGGCAATTCTTAAATTTGAATGATATCAAATTCAAGAATGCTGCTTTCAAGATATCTCATTCTTCAAAATTCATTGGCCCCTTCTACTCTTTTTCACAATGGTAACTAAGCTTTCGGCAACAGAAAAAAACCAGCAGAAGTCTGTCCTCAAAATGAGGTCATTTGCATTGCATTGCCCAGGAATTTCTTCGACAACAGGATTCTAGGTATTGGGTAAAAGTTGTTTATCAACTCGAGATTCACTCAGGATCACCAAGCATCCAATTCTCTGTCAAAATTTCTCCCCATCTTAATTCACTGAGAGTCTCCTTCCTATTAAATTCAGCCTCTTGGATTCTGCCTTTCTTGTGGCTCTCCTTCAGGCTACTGAGCCAGAGACTCAGGATTTAGCAAACCAATTTTTCTATAACTGAGAATCTTGTCTAAGAGAAACCTCAACTCATCCTTTTGGTCCTATATTTCATTGGACGTGCTTCCCTTTGACCAGGATTCCATTGACGGCAGGACGCTCCAAAGATGAAAAGCACCAGAAAGCAGGGAAGAGACTGATTCATTAACACCTCTCATCCCCCTCCACAAGAAAAGTCAGTGTTTTTTCTCTCTAGTCCCAAGTAGTTTCTGGGTCAAAGCCCATGATGTGTTCTTCGCAGGGTGCTAGGGTCAACGTTCTCTCATAGTACACGACCTCCATGACTTCTTTTAGCGAACCAAGGAAAGGACGGTGGCTGACGCTGTAAAGGGTGATGAGTAAGCTGTGGCAAGTTCTTGCAAACCAATGACAAAGTACCGGCATCCTTTGGTGATCACTTTCCCAACATTCTGTTTTTAGAGAAAGAGAAAAATTATTAGTCAGTATTTAAAATAGTGATGCAATGGATAGAATGCCATCCCTGGAGTTAGGAGGACCTGAGTTCAAATCCAGCCTCAGACATTTACTAGTTGTGTAACTCTGGGTAAGTCACTTGACCATTTGCCTCAGTATCCTCATTTGTAAAATGAGCTAGAAAAGGAAATGGCAAGCCACTCCATTATCTTTGCAAACAAACAAACAAACCCCAAATGGGGTCACAAGGACTCACTTAACAGGGAGGAATTAGTTAATGTTGCCTGGCTGCCTGATACTAGGTTAGTCACTTGACCTCTGAGTTTCTTTTTCTACATATATAAAATGGGTGTAACGACACTTATAATCATTTCGAAGCCCTGTCATAACCATAAAGTGCTGATATAAATATTAGTTTCCTTCTTTCTTAATCTCTCTCTCATATATTCAGACTGATCTATGATCTCATCAATTCCCAAGTTTCCCCCAACAATGCAGATCACAACCTACACCTGCCCATCCTGAGTGACTTTCATCCATATCCTCTCAAAGTTCCCCACTGGTGACAACCCAGTGTGACAGAGGGGCTCCTCACTTTCCCACGACACTGAGAGGAGACCAGGGGAACACTCTGACCATCGATCTACCCATCCCATCATCCTTCGCTCTCACTATGTTGCCAGCCCATCTCTTTCTGTCCTGTAATTCTTTGATGACATCCTTTACTCCTGTTTTTTCTTCATAGTTCCACCCCACAGAAGCACGTACCCTGTTCACATTCACTATGCAATTTTTCCATTGCCTTTTGTCTCAGTTGCTAAGTCTAATAAATAACAAGCATTTATTAAGAGTTTACTATGGGCCAGGCACTGGTGTTCTACGTCTCAACGGAGATAAAATGTTTGAATTGAAAAAACGAGCCTTTGCTATTATGGAAGCTTGGGTCAGTAAAAGTACTTTGAATTTTCCAAAAGTAATCCAATCCAGCCCACTTTTTTCTTCTTTATAAACTCTAGGCATAGCTCATTATATATCTATACTGTGTGTCCCAGACAGGGGTGTGCTGAAGCCAGCTGGAACCTGCAGCTTGCCAGTTAATTGTTAAACTTCCATTGTGAGCATTTATTTACACCTTAGGAATCAGCAAATACCACAGATCAGGGCTTGCAGTATTGTTTTGTTGATTGACTAGACTTAGGAAAGTGACAGTAATGCAGATTAAAACTTAAAACTGTGTCTGTATACTCCCTCCCTGCCATGTTAAGCTTTTACTAGCACACCCCGGTATTACTCTATAAACATTGCTAGAGGGCAGGAGAAGGCTCAGGAAAGGAAATCAAGACCAGAATGCAGGCCTGATCACAGCAGGCTAATGGTGAAGACTGATAACAGTAATAATTGGTATTTCTATAGAACTTTAAGGTCTGTAAAGTGTTTTGCATCCATATCTCAATGGAGTCTCATGAGCCCCAGTCCCAGATACACATTCTGTTAGACCTACCTGTTGTTGTTCAATCAGTCCTACTCTTTGTGACCCCACTTGGGGTTTTCTTGGCAAACATACTGGAGTAGTTTTGCCATTTCCTTCTCCAGCTCACTTTACAGATGAGGAAACTGAGGTAAACAGGGTCAAGTGACTTGTCCAGGGTCACACAGCTAGAAGTGTCTGAGGCCAGATTTGAACTCAGGATGAACCTTCCCGATTCTTAGTTCAGTGCTCTATCCCCTATGCCACCCAGCTGCCCAGACCTTCACATAGAAGCGCTTCATAAAATACTTGTTGACCTGACCTGAGGACAAGCTTGACAAAAAGTGCTTGGCGAGATTGAGTAAATGGAGTCAATTTAAGGGTGTTCAAGGATGAAAATGGAAAGAGTTTAGTAGCTTCTTATCATTAAAAATGAACCAAGAGCCAGAACCAGGAAGGAAAGGTAGGCCTAGGGTGTGACATGTATGAGTGTGCGTAACGCAGAACCCTACTTAAACATTCCTTTTTATAAACATGCATATTTGTAATGCCAGGAAATTTCAGGGTCCACGGAGGATAAATATTTTCCGTACATAAACTCTACATTGATTGAATTCTATTTAAGGTAAAAGTGACTTAAGAATTCAGGGTTTGGGGTTGTTTTCTTCCCTTTCTCTCTCCCTCCCCCAAGTTTTGGTGATCCCACTGTTATCGAGTCACATCCCAACTCATTTTTTAAAAGTAATCCACATTGAGTAAGCATGACTGAAATGACTAACAACCACAAGTAAAGGTAGGGTAGAGGAGGAAAATGGTATGGAGGGATACAGTTTTGGAATGATCTTGCAAAGCTAAAAGGAGACATCTTACGCGTGAAGCAACAAAATAATTTTTAAATTTATTTATAATTTTTTTTTGGTAAGGCAATCGGGATTAAGTGACTTGCCCAGGATCACCCAAGCTAGTAAGTGTCAAGTGTCTGAGGCCGGATTTGAATTCAGATTCTCCTGAATACAGGGCTGATGCTCTATCCACTGCACCATGTAGCTGCCCCAACAATTTTTTAAAATATAAAGAAAAGCAGAGAGAAATCCTTTTTAATGTTGAGCTACTAAAATCAAAGATGGCTTATATTTATTTCCTTAAATTTTGTTTTGTGACATGTCATCTATATTCTTGGCTTATTATCTCTTAAGAAGGATTTATCATTTCATCTTTGCCACTACCAAAAATACCACTAAAATAACTCATTTATTGGAGCGATGTCAAAACACAGCTTTGAGATACGTAGAATAAAGACATGTAAAATATCTATCTGCCAAAATTTATCTCAATGCCATCCAGAGAGAATAGCTTTTCAGTTTTTGGATCAAAGTGAGAGAAATTCACTCTCATCATTACTGATTTCCTGGGAATAGAATTTGTGTATGTGTTGGGAGCAGAGTGGGTAGACAGTAGGCAAGGCTGTCAGCTAATTCTTTTTTGGGAGGGGAAAGGTGAAACACAATATTATTTCTATTCACAAGGACCTTGGAGAGAGAAATTAATCAAATAAATAGGAAGGAATTCTCCCCAAACTAGGAATGATTAGAATGCAGTTTTCCAGCACAAATGGTCAAAAACTTGACTTAGAGGGCCAGAATGGGCTTCACATATATGAGGAAAATGATATATTCTATGGAAGCATGATGGAATATTGGGACAGAAGGGGAGGGGGGTCCTTGCCCCCAATGAATTCAGCAGGATTTGGAGGCTCCCTCCCCCTCAGGTACAATTTGAAAGCTGCTCTGATATTGTGGGAAAAGAAAAGGCAAGAAAGGAGCAGCTAGGTGGTGCAGTGGAGAGAGCACTGGCCGTGGATTTAGGAGGACCTGAGTTCAAATCTGGCTTCAGACATATAACACTCACTAGCCCTGTGACTCTGGGCAAGTCATTTAACTTCAATTGCCTCACCAACAAAAAAAAAAAAAAAGGCAAGAAAAAGCTTATCTCCACAAAAATGGCTTTAAACAGCCTTGGGAAGAAAAAAAAATTGCCAGGTGTTATTTTTATTCTGAAAGTATATTATAATGTATAACCTATATCAAATTGTTTACTGTCTTGGGGAGGAAGGAGGTGAGAGAAGGAGAAAGAAAATTTGGAACTCAAATTTTTTTTTTTCTAAATGAATGCTAAAAATTTGTCTTTACACGTACCTGGGGTAAAATAATATTTTTTTTAAAAGGAAGTACATTATATAAGGATTTCTTTCAGTTATGTTACGGATTCTATAGAGGTTCCTTCCAACTTTAAGTTCTGAGTCAGCAGCCATGAGGCAGGAGACCATGAGAAAAGGATGGGCTTGGCCTGAATTTGGCCTCCTAAACTACCAGAGAGGACCCACAACTGATATAAAAAGTCCCAGACTAAAAAATACACCAAGAAGCCATTTCTTCCATCTAAGAAAACAAATGCCATATTTTTTAAAAAGCCATAAAAGACAAATAATCATTATCAAGCTAACAAACCCATTTAGAGGGGGGAAATCACCTGCTAGTTTCCTCCGGACATGAGCTTTTTCTGAAGTTCAGATTCTGTGTTTAGTTACAGAAGTCCACGGAGGAGGCTTTAGCTGTTGGGGGTTAACTGGAATTTGTTTCTTTTTCTGAGGCTGCAGTTCTTGACTTCTCAGTAGAAATGGTAATTAAATTCAACTGCCCTTTCCTCTGTTACACTGATTACCATTTGAGTGGAATTACAGAAATGAAAGTCTAGGAAATCCACTGTCTCCTTAACCACAGTTGTGGGGAAATCTGGTGCTCATGGAGGAAAGCTACCACCAGAACCAATAGTATAGAGAGATTCAGGGTCTTCCTCAGCCTGGTGCAATCTGGGTACAAACAGAAGAGTCAGAGAGAAAAAGGTAATTTCTGTTTCTTGCTAGTTGATAAATAACCAGTTAACCCCCTTATGTTGGGACTTCACCCATTCTATTTCAAAAAGGGAAACAGCTCTAAATGAGGGAACTATATTATTTCTCCACCACCACTACTCCAAAACACACAAAATGAGGAAGACTTTTGATTTTAATCCTGTGAGGCAGGTCATAGGACCATAGATTTAACTTAGGGGCAGAGTCACATGGGTAGAGAGTCTCTTTCCAAGGCCAGTATTCTTTCCACTTCACCATGCTGCCTGCCTAGAGGTGCTATAGACATTATTTTCATTTTACCAATGAAAAATCTGAGACTCAGAATTGCCCAATATCACATAAATAGTAAGTGATGGCACCTGGACAAGATCCTCAGTCTTCTGGCTGAAAGTCCAGTGGTCTTTCTACTTCACCAAAGCTGCTACTCAGGGGCTCTAGTTTGTTCATATTCTCCTTCCACTTAATTGCTTCATTTAATTAAAATCTGGACACCTCTACTTTAGTCCCTGGCTTCCCCAAGCCCATCAGTGGTAAACTTAGTTTTCAAAAGAACAGCCAGGGAAAGACTTCCTCTTTTATGCTTGTACTCTTGTCTTTCTTTTCTTACCCTGAACTGGATATTATTAAACAGCAGACAGAAAATGAAACTCATTTTCCACATAGGGCTTGTTCTAGGGAGGTTAAGGAGCAGTTACCAAATGTTCTGTGACATTCAACGCGCATTTATTAAGTACTGAACAGCAACCATGGAAATGCAACATATAATTAGTTATACAGGGCACTTGGAAATTCTTAGTGAGATTTTAAGGTACTAAAGCTTAAAACTGTATTAAGACTTCTGGGTTGCCCTGTATAATTATAATTATAACATAAAGTTTAATGAAAATGATGATGATGCTGATGACAAGGAAGAAACATTACCTTCTGCTTTGTGGCTACACCCTAAGGATCATGAAACCTTTCTACCTGACTTGCAACTCAAACTTTCTATATATGTTGTCTCCTCTTTTAGAATATGAGCCTCTTGAGAGCATGGACCATCTCCCTTTTTCTCTTTGTAGTCTCACAGTGCACAATACATCGTACATGGTAAGAATTTGATAAATGCTTTTTGAATTTATTCATTCATTATTAGACAAAGCCTTATTCTGATGAACCTGATGAGCTGGTGATATAAGGAGAATTTTAAATTTTAAATTTACTCTCTAAATGGATCAAATTGAAATTTACCAATACTCAGAGGTTATAGAGGTCTGCTCTATAGAGGCAGTGTGGTGTAGTAGACAGAGCTCTGGAGCCAGGGTCTGGGAGGCTTCAGTTCAGGTCTTGCTTACAAAAGTGATTAGCTTACAAAAGTGCATGGACCTCCTTTTCTCATCTGTAAAAGGGGTATGATCATAGTATTAACCTCACAGAGTTGTGAGAATCAAACAAATTAAATATGTAAAGGGCTTCATGAACCTTAAAGCCTTATATAAATGTCGCCATGATTATAGAGGTCAGATGCTGGCCTAAGGGAAGGGAGAGAGAATTTATCAAAATATCATAAGAGTTAGAACTGGAAGAAGTCTTAGAGGTTACTTAATCCAATCCCCTTGTTTTATTGATAAAATGAGATCCAAAGAAATTAACTGATTTGACCAAAGATTCACAGTTATTAAGTAGTATCACAGATTTAGAGCAGAAAGGGACCTTATAAGTCATATAATCTAACACCCTGAAATGTGAAGAAACAGAGACCTACAGAGATTAACTGACTTGGCCAAGCTCTTGGTAAATGGAATATTGGGGCATTGGATATAAGTATCTGAGCATAGATATAAAATTCTCAATACTTTTCCACATAAGCCTTTGAGAGCTGTGGTATTATATCTATCCCTAAAAAAGACAGAGGTTCTCTTCCTCCATTTATAGCTATTTCTTATTGTAGATCAATTAGCTTTCCTTTAAGTAGTTAGATAGTATGCCATTCCATGCATATTTAACATTCATATTATTCTATTATTTAAACATAATGTAGTTTCTTTGCTTTTAGGAAATATTTATTTATTCATCTATTTTGACTCATTTGTCAAACTCACAAATATTTGATCATTATTTTAGACCTTTCAAGTTGCTCAAACTTATTTACTTAAAAAAAAACTTATTTATCTTCTAAGTTTCTCTTATCTTCTGAACTTGCACTTTGAACATGCCACCAAGCTCTGTATTTCTCAATAGGAATAGTTAGAAGGCATTGATTCTATTAAAGGTCTATTTTTCTCCCTATAGAAATAGGTCAATTACATAGAATTGGTGGCTAGGTGGCAAGGTTGAGAGTGCTTCTATCTCAGTTTTCTAATCTGTAAAATGAAAATAATAATAGCACTTACCTCCCAGGATTGTTGTGAGAGCAAAATGTGACAATATATTTAACGTGCTATGAAAATTTTAAAACATTATATAACTATGATGATGATGATGATTAGCTTTGCAAAATAAAGTTATTCTTGGTTGTAATTTTCTTTTTGGTATACCATGTTTCAAGTTTTCTTTTCCTTTCTAATGTTTATTGAATAATCTTGTGTGATCCTGACTGTAGATCCTTGATACCTGATCTCTAGATCTAACAGCCCACAGCAGTTTTTCTTTGACCTGGAAGCTCTAGAATTTAGTGATCATATAATTTGGAACTTCTTTCAGATGATGATATTTAGATTTTGTCTATTTTCAATTTGCCCTCTGGTTTCAGTAGTTCTAGGCAATTTTCTCAAAATAGGATATCCAGACTTTTTGTTTTATCCTGGTTTTCAGAGAGACCAGTGATTCTTAAATAATCTTTCCTGTTTTAGACAAGACCTGTTTTCTGGCCATTTCTTATTTCATTTGATCTTCACAACAACTCTGGAAGGTAGGATCTATTATTATCCCCATTTTACAGATGAGGAAACTGAGGCAAACAGGAGTTAAGTGACTTGTCTAGGGTCACACAGCTAGCAAGTGTCTGAGGTCATATTTGAACTCAGGTCTTCCTGATTCCAGACTTAGCTGCCTTCTGCTCATCTGCCAACCTCCCATGGGACACCTTTTCTGATCTCCCTTTTGGCTAGCTGGGGGTGATCCTCAGTTCCTCAGGCAATCTTATATCAATTTATTAGCTGTTTGTCCCCCTCAGTAGACACTGAGGGGCAGCTAGTAGCACAGTGGATAGAATGCCGGGCCTGGAGTCAGAAACACTTGTCTTCCTGAATTTAAATCTGGCCTCAGTTGCTTATTAGCTGTGTGACCCTGGGCAAGTCACTTAACCCAGTTTGTTTCATTTCCTCATCTGTAAAATGAGCTGAAGAAGGTAATGACAAACCACTCCAGTATCTTTGCCAAGAAAATCCCAAATAAGGTCACAAGGAGTAGTACATGACTGAAAAACAGACTGAACACAACAACCCCCACCCCCTAGTGGAAGGTGAACTCCTTAGGGGAGACGCTGCTTTTCATTTGTTCTTTATATCCTGGTACTTAGTACATAGTAGGCACTTAGTAAGTATTTGTGCAATTAAAGTCCACCTCTCTTTTCATTTCTTTTTTTTTATCCCCACTGTCTTGCAATGTCTGGAACATAGTCCATATTTAATACATGATTGTTGACTTTAATTGAAATCTATCACTTTTCATCATTGCAGCATAGGGTAGAATAAGTGGGGTAGGGGAGATGGGCAATGTTGACTAGGGAGGGCAATGCAAGGACTTACTCACTTATTTTGGCTCATTTGTCAAACTCACAAAGATTTTTCATTGCCAGAGCTCAAGTACTACAGCAATTGTCAACCACATTTATTTTCTTTAAATAGCAGCAAGAAGAGACTTGTATATAAACTTAAAATCTGATTGATGATAAGTTATTATCCTTCCTTCCTGTGTTTTAGTGAATTGTTTTTAAAAGCCAGGCTTTTTTCTAGTAAATTTCCCTTCACTAGTTTGACTCAAGTAATAAGAAAACAAAATCTTAGAGCAATTAGAATACCTCACATTTGTAGGCCCAACATTACTATGCAAAAGTAATCTCTACCCGGGGGGACAGTGTGACATACTGGAAAAACTGATGGATTTGAAGACTGAGGACCTGAGTTTTCCTGGCACTCTGTCCCTTACTACCTACATAATCTTAGGCAAATCACGTAATCCCACTGGGCCTCAGTTTCCTCATGTAAAATGAAGTAGTTGGACTAAATGATCCTTTCGAGCTTTCAATCTGTGATCTCTGAGCCTATGACCCACTCCTATCTTCCCAAATTGGCAAGCTTGGCTTTTAAGACCCTATTTCCTTCTAGATTGGATGGCACACAGTTGATAAGAATCATGTACAGCTAACATAGCTGTACCAAAAAGGTGAAATGATGATGTTTCTGAAAGCAACAGGATTGTATGGATTAGATATTGACTGGGATGTCTACATTAAACCCAGTTCTGCTCCTGACTTGCCAGCCTCTTCTACCTCCTCACCAACAGCCTTCTCCCCTGAAGATGCCTCCACGAGATGGGTTTCCCCCCTCTGTACCAACACTCCCCTCCGTTTTTCAGCTCCCTTTTACATGTTGGCTTCTTCCATTGGAACGTATGCCACTGCAGGAGAGAAATTATCTTTTTTTTGGCTTGTATTTGTGTCTCCAATGCTTAGTATAGTGCTGAGTAAATGCTTACTAAGTGCTCACTCCATCTATCTACTCAGGAGGAAGAAGGCTTCTTATATGTAGAGAGTGGTAAAGGAAACTTTATCACTATAGTATGAAAGACATGACATTTCTCTTGTAGAAAAAGAGAGGAGAAACAAGGTGAACACCCCAACTTCGTCCAATGAGTGGGGAGGTTTATCTGTATTCACTGTTTCATTAACACACTTGTTGAAGTTAATAAGAACAATTGAAGAAGTTGAAAATTTTACTTCTTATATTCTGAATCACTAAAAGTTGATTAAAAAATGTTTGTTGGATTAAAAAAAAAAAACCAGCTTTCCCATGATAGGCACTGAATGCAGTATAGCAGACAGATTTCTGGCCTTGTAGTCAGAAGACGTAGGATCAAGTTCTGACTTATTTATTACTTACTAGTTTCACAATGGAGGCAAGTAGGTGGCTCAGTGGATAGATCATGCTGGACATGGAGTCATGAAGACCTGAGTTCAAAACTGACTAGCTGTGTGCCCTGGGCAAGTCACTTAATCTCTGTTTGCCTTAATCTACTGAAGAAGGAAATGGCAACCCATTCTAGGTCAGGAAGAGTTGGACCCAACTGAACAACAACAAGCTTCATGATAACTGGACAAATCACAACTTCCCTAGGCCTCAGTTTCTGAAAGAGATGATACTATCTAAACTTTTATCTAACTTGTACTTGGAGTCGAGAAGATCTGGGTTCAAATTTTGAATGAGGCTCTTCTTTACTGTGTGTCCATAGTAAATTTTTTTTCCATAGGCAAGTAATTTAATCTTAGCCTTGGTAAAGTACTTTGTAAACTTGAAAGTGCTATATCAGAAAAGAAGGGGAGGGAAAGAAGAATTTATTAAGTGTCAGGCACTGTGCTAAGCACTTTATAAATATGATCTCATTTGATCTTCACAACAACCCTAAGGATAGACACTATTGTCTACATTTTACAGTTAAAGAAACAAGGCAAACAGAAGTGACTTGTCCAGGATAACACAGCAAATAAGTGTCTAAGGTTGGATTTGAGCTCAGGTTTTCCTGGGCTCTCCATCCCCTGATCCATCTCTATCCCACCTCATCATTATCAGTTAATGTTTTAATGACAAAGCTTTAGGATCAAGGATTAAGACTAAATTGTAAACTTTAGGAATAGTGACTGGACCTATGATTTCATAGAGAACTCCTAGATGGGAAAATTCCCTCTGCCAATGTGCGATAGAGTCTTCTTCAAAACTTAGAGTCTTAGAAGAATTGCCCTAGAGAACTGGGACTTTGCCCAGGGTCATAAATTCAGTATGTGTCAGAGGAAGAACTTCAACCTAAGTTTCCCAGGCTTTGAGGCAAACTCTCCTTCCACCATATTGTATAAATGTGAACTATTAGTAGTACTATCACAGTACCGCCATTTGCAATCTTTGTGACCTTAGCACAAGCTACCTCACCACTATTTCCTCCTCTGTAAAATGAGGGAGTTGGATTAGATGCCCTTTAAAGTCCCTTCCAGCTCTAAATCTATGGTCTTGGATGTTATGATCAAGTGAGATTTAGTAAAGTGCTTAGTACAGTGCCTGACATAGTGTCCGTCCTTCATTCTCAAAGAGGACCAATGACATCAGGAGGGTGATGTCTTGACTTGCAAGTGAATTGGATTTAAGTGAGGCAGGGCTGTGCAAAGTCATCAGCCTCATTCTCTCCTCCAGAGTCATCGGAGTTCACTGGCAAGACATTAAGTCAACATGACTGGCAATGGCCCAGTCTCACATATAGTAGAGGCTTAATAAATGCTTGCTCCCTTTTCCTACCCTTCTGACTTGCCATGAATGAGTTCCCAGTTCTAATTCTTTTTAACACTAGGATAGATTAAATTTTCCTTAATTAATTAAGGAGTATTGTTAAGGTAATGAAAAAATGAGATTGGATTACTTTTACTTTAAAAAAAAAAAGAATGGCATGCAACAACAGGAAAGGTGTAGGATACAGAGCTTGTTGCTTTATCACTTTTTTTTTAACTTAGAGTCCTGACACTGAACAAGTTGGAAATCCCAGCCTTAATCTAAATCCTAACATCAAAAGAAGTTGTCTCCTCTGTTGAGTGCAATGGAACCATGAAAACCAATAAACACTATCTTTACCTGGGAAGAAACTCCTTGGACTTGGTACTGAGGCTCAGAAAGGTTGAGCAGCATGCCCACAATAGCAAAGAATTAGAAGCTTACAAGGATTGGTATACATGAGGCTGCGGCCCCGGTTAGCGAAAAATCTTGGTTCCTGTCTGTTAGGCATGAAACCGCATGAAACTTACATTTTTAACCATCTTAGCCTTTCCTCTTGCTTCCCTTGCTTTCACAGTTCTTGAAATTTCTTCCCCTCTGATCTCCCTCCTCCATCCCCCAACCTAAAGCAAACAAACCATGCCTGCTGGTCACATTGGAAGAGGGTTGACAAGTATGATATTTTATGTATTATTTGTTGAATTACCTGCCCCTGGAAATATCTGCAAATAATGGAGGGAAGTTTGGGGGGAAATGCTATCTCCAAAGAAGACAAAGTCCTACTGCTAAGGTTTCATAATGGTGTGGAGGTTGGCGCTGGGTTCTCCAAGGCTATTCTAATAGAATATAAGCTTTAGAATAGTCGGGGCAGTCAACAAGCATTTATTAAGCACTTACTACGTACCAGGCACCATGCTGCTGGAGACAGAAAGAAAGGCAAAACCAACTAAATAAACAAACAGTTGCTGCCCTCCAGGAGTTTACCAGTTAATGGGGGAAACAACAAACAACAAGAAACAACTATGTATAAACAAGATAAATATTGGATGAACTGGGGGTACTGTCAGAAGGATGGCATGAAGATTAAGGCTTCTTGCAGAAAGTGGGACTTTAGGAGTCTGGTAGAAGGTTAGATTTCCTGAAGTGCCTCTGAAGTTGGAGGACCTCAGTTCACATCTTCCCTTTGATGTCTGCTGTGTGTGTGACCATGGTCAATTCACTTGATCATTCTAGTCTTCAGTTTCCTCAATTTTCAAAGGAAGGGGTTGGATTAGATGGTCCACAAGGTCCCTTCCAGCTTTAGAGTTCTATGATCCTCTGATCCTCGGCAGTTTCATAGACTGTATATAATGAGGACCAGCTTTTTTGGCCAGAACAGCCCCTGAAGACTGCCTTAGAAGAGGCTTCTTGCCATTTCCCAAGTGACTGCAGCATCCACACCAATGACATCACACTTTCTTGAAAGTAATAAAGTATTTTTGCCAATGAGACTGGGGTAGTGTATAAGACTGAAGAGTAGGGAAGAAGGGAGGGAGGCAGAGCAAAACTAATTTACCTGCTAATTTCAAATAATCCAATCAATCAACATTTATTACCCACCTACTGTGTATCAGAAGAGGAAGCTAGGTGTGCAGTGGATAGAGTTCAGGGCCTGGAGTGAGGAAGACTCATCTTCCTGAGATCAAATCAGTCTCAAATGTGTACTAGCTATGTGATCCTGGGCAAGTCACTTAATCCTGAGTGCTTCAATTTCCTCAATTGTAAAATGAGCTAGAAAAGGAAATTGCAAATCATACTAGTATCTTTGCCAAGAAACCCCCAAATGGGGTCACAAAGAATTGGACATGACTTAAAAAAGAAACATCATCATCATGTGTGAGAGAAACTGTTCTCCATCTTCCAGGCATTTTGACAGAACTACGGATTTAAAAAAAAAATTGAAAAACCACAATCGAGGCCAAGCTTTGCTTCTGTGGAAAATTTTGTTTCAATTCAATTCAACAAGCATTTATTAAACACCTAGTTTGTACCAGACTAGGTATACAAGACCAAAATCAAATAATTCCAGCCTTAAGGTGCTCTACAATTCTATTGTGATGAAACAATAAGAATGCCAAAAAATTAAATTTTAATTAAATTTCTGGCAGGAAGCTAAAAGAATAATACAAAGGGTAGTTTGTTAAAAATAGAAGGGAATACCGAAGGGCTCAATGGAAGAGTAGAATGTGATAGAGGGACAGCAGAGGGATGAGCTTGAGCTGGATAGGGAATGGTGGAGGAGAAAGGAAGAGCCTTTAGCCTAGGCAATCTACTACTACTCAGAATCACTGTGGGACAATCTGCTAACCTATGCGTCCCACTCAAAATTACAGGGATTGTGAGCAAAACTATAGGACAGAAGATGTTATTCCCTCCAAAGTAGCAATGGTCAAAGGATGAACACACAAACTAGATGATTTAAACTAGATAACCAACTACAAGAAAAAACAGTGAATGGGCTTCATAACAACCCACAATATATAACATTTGAGTACTTAAAAAATGTTTTCCCAAAGACAATCTTTTAAGGTAGTTAGTGAAGGCATTATTTCTATTTCACAGATGAGGTAACTGAGGCACTGGAGATTAAATGAATTTACTAGGATCACACGCCAGAAAGTATCAAAGCTGGAATACAAACTCAAAATTCAGCAATATTTCCATTAGAGCTGCCCCAGAAGCCTAGAGAAATCAAAAAGGGATCAAGGAGAAATCTTTCCTATGGCAGAAATCTGTTAGACCCAGAGAAAACCAGGTGGCGCTTTTGTAATGGAAAAAGCTGATGATCTGAGTTCTAGTTACAGCTCTGCAACTAATTCTAATTCTCAGTGAAAGCCTGGGCAAGTTACCCCACCGTCCTATGCCTCACTTCAGTCATGTGTAAATGAAAAGCACTGGGGCAAGTTGACCCGTCCTAAAATTTGCACAGCTCGCTCCTCAAATGAGCCAGACAACATGCATTTATTAGGCACTTACTATGTTATACCAGACGATCTAATAGTTTTCTCAAGTGTTCTTTGCCCAAACAGAGACGAGGTTGGGTGTGTTGGGAAGCTGGAGTATTGACTCGTGAATTTTTCGGGGTATCCTAGGCCGAGAGGGCCATTTCTAGACTGCGGTAAGGGCACCTGCCACCTCTTCCCCAGGCCTCACACCCTGCGCAAGCTTTGTGCCAGGGAGATGAGTAAGGAACGCGCCTCAAGCACAAGAGTTGGAGCGAAAGGATGCTGAGAGAAGACCCTCTGTGCTGGAAATCTGAGATCTAGAAGCCCCCCTTCTCTAATAGTTCAGCTGTCAGAGGACAAGAACAGACAGAGCCGTCCCTTTTCTCACCAGCTCCAGGGACTTCGGCAACTCTGATCCCCGTCTTCCCCTCCCGCACCCCACCTTACACCATACCTTGCCATATTTCTTGAGCTTCTTCCGATATTTCTTTTTGGGCTTTTCTCCGGCTGTCTGCTCCTCCAGGGGCTCGTAACTCGCCGGCAAAAAGGCAAAGTGCACTTTCTTGGAGTGGGGTGCCTTCTCCTCCCTCGCCTTACCCTGGGGCCCCGGGCGCTGCAGAGGCAATTCTTGCCCCTCAGTCTCCTCTCCTTCTTCCTCCTCTTCTAATTGCGGGTGCTGCAGGATATAGACCTCCTCCTCCTCTTGCTGCCGCCTCGGGAACCTGCGAAGGTATCTGCCCTCCACCTTCCCTCGGAGCCTGGCGCCCACCGTCATGCTGCCGCTGGAGCTGCTTAACCGCGGCTGACTGCACAGGAGAGGAGAGGGGAGGAGGGGAGAGGAGGGGAGAGGAGAAGAGAGAACCCTTGCTCCCCGCCTTCTCCCTGACCCTCCGCCCTGTGACTGCACTGGACAGGACCGGAGGGGCAGAAGAGCCTAGGTTCCTGGCGCCCCCTGGTAACAAGGGCCAGTATTGCCCATATAAAAAATGCTAGCTGTTAGTACTTCTACTGCTAAGTGAAATCCAACAAAACACTTTCCTTACAGCGACTCAGTGTAGTAGGGAGTGCAAATATTATTATCCTCAAGAGCAGAGGTGACTTGTCCAAGGTCACTTATTATTATTGTTATTCTTACTCAAATTCTAAGCACTCTCTCCACTTTCCAATGCCAAAAACAAGAGCTTGCCAAAAATACTATTTTATGGAGAAACTCACACAGGGCAAGCGCTCACATGGTGGTCTGAAAAGGTGATAGAAAGACACTCTCAAGATCTCTCTTAAGAACTTTGGAATTGATTGTGTGACATGGGAGGATGGCACAGGACCACCCAGCATGGCGTGCCCACATCAGATAAGGCGCTGTGCTCTTTGAGCAAAGCAGAAGTGAAGTACCTCAAAAGAAACTCCAGAGGAGCAGATTTAGAGAATGCACCCCAAAAGTTCACATGGGCTATTCGTGCCAGACCTGTGGGAGAGCATTCCCAACTCCTATTGGTCTGATCAGTCACAGTGGGACACATTGTAACTTGACTCTAACATAGTGATGGCATTTTGGTCCTCTTGGAGAACAAAGGACACCAACCAACCAAATAACCATTGCCTCGTGTCAAATATGTTATCGACTAGGATTACTAAGTCTTCCCTAGTAGGCTAGTAAGCTACCTCCAGGTAAAAATAACCTTATTAATTAGCATTGCTATTATAATCTCCAAAAACCAAACCACAGGACAACAGTCCTGTGAGATAAGTAGTGTCTAATTATATGCATTTTACAGTTGAGTAAACTGAGGTGCTGTAAAGACAAATCATTTATTAAGTGCCTACTGTATGTTAGGTGCTGTGCTAGGTGCTAGGGATACAAAGAAAGGCAAACAAACCAGTCTCTGGTCTCAATGAGCTCACAATCTAGGGGAGGAGACAATATGAAATAAACAGGCTATGTACAAACAAGATACATACAGGGTAAATTGAGGATCATCTCAGAAAAGAAAGGTACTAAGATTAAGGAGGATTGGGAAAAGCTTCTTACAGAAGATGGGACTGTAGCTGATCCTTGAAGGAAACCTGGGTAGCCAAGAGGTAGAACTGAAAAGAGAGATAGTTCCAGGCATGGGGGACAATTAGTGAAAATGCCCACAGTCAGAGATGGAGTTTATGGTGAAAGGAACACTTCTGTCACCGGATCATAGACTATGGTGGGAGGTGGGGGATGGGGGAGGGCAAGTAATGGTAAGAAGACTGGGAACTGAGGAAGGAGCCAGGTTGTGGAGGGCATTAAAAACAAAAGGATTTTATATTTGATCCTGGAAGCAATAGGAAGCCACTGGAGTTTATTGAATGGGGGTAGGGGGAGGAGAAAGGGGGAGTGGTCAGACTTGTACTTTTAGAAGACCGATTTGTCAGCTAAACGGAGAGTGGATTGGAGTGGAGAGATACTTGAGGCAGAGACAAGTCATCAGATTATTGCAATAGTCCAGGCATGAGGTAATAGCAGTCAAGCTTTGTCAGTGGGAGGAAGGGGGCTGAGAAGGGGAAAAGATGCTCCAGAGGTAAGACTTAGCAATTGATAGGATATTAGGCTGGGTGGAGGCAGGTTGGGGGGAATAGTAGTAAAAAAGAATGAGGTACTGAGGGCAATCTAGATCCTTCTGACTCCACATCTGACCCAAACTACTGGGCTTTCATGTCTCATTAATACCTACTTAAAGTTGTTTTGAAGAAAGCATTTTGCACTGGACAAACTATGAGATAATTATATAAAAACAAACAAAAAAACCCAGAAATACTGTTATTGGGGTTGAAAATGGTTATGTCTGAACCACTTTTTCCTCTTTGATTTATGAGAGATCAAGAAAATACAGACTGCTCTAAAAAGGAAGGGCCAGGAAACATTATTTTTTTAATTTCCAGTCCCTAACAAAAGGTGCAGGGCAGGTTACAAAATAAGGTGACCAAACTATATCAAATAAACTCTTCAAGAAAACCTAATTTTACAAGTTTTGTATCTCTTATTTGTAGGTACAATATGCTTGAGGAAAAGTACTCTGCTAGACTGTGAACTTCATGAGGGCAGGACAAGAACTTTGCTTTTATATGACATTTGTATCTTCTTCAGTGTCCAGCTCAGTGGATGATTAATAATTGTCTATTGAATTCAGTTAACTTACTAGAGGCTTTCTCCTCCTATTGTAGGTTCAGATGTAGAGGAAGAGGGGAAAGGAGAGAGCAGGAAATGTGTCTAGTTTGAAACTCTTCCAAAACAGAATGCCAGGTTTTTAAAATCTCCCACCACAATTCGGGGAAAGGAAGCAAAAAATAGGAGAGGGCAAACTGAGGGAAAATAATATTCTCCCAGGAGAATATACACTACATTGATCTTCAAAGGAGGTGACATATCAACAATGAAGGCTTTTTACTGACTGTTTCCTCCTCTGTCAGGCATTCTCTTCCAAAGCTACTTTTTTTAAAAGGGAGAGGAGGAATTAAGGTGGAAAGTTATTCTGTTTAGGTTTTTCTGTGTTATCTGTTCCTAGGGGGGCAATGTAGTAGTACCATGAAAAGTACTCTGGGAGTTGGCAGGCCTAAGTTGGAATCCTAGCTTTGAAACTCTGTTAGATTTGATACCTGCCATATAGGGTTGTTATATGAGCTATGTGACCTTGGATGGATGACTGCATCTCTAGGTTTTAGTTTCTTCATCTGTAAAACAGGAATAATGTTATATATTTATGTGTGTGCATGTGTAGATACATGCACATATATTTATATTCTATATGTGTTTTTTTTTTGTTTTACCATGGAGACCAGGAAAATCCTTCCTGACATTTATTACCTGTGTGACCTTGGGCAAACACAACCTCCTTCAGCCTCAGTTTCCTCATCTGTAAGCTTCACGTAGATATGTATATATACACAGGTACCCACATTCCTGGTTGCTCATCATGTCAGGATAATTTTGTGCCATTTTTCATGAAGGCTGGGGAAAAGGTGGCTTGCCCTATCCTTCTCTGTGACAGTCAAGAGGCCATGAGTACTTGACAAACAAAGCACATGACTTGCCTAGCCAAACCTGAGTCTTGGTTTGGGCTTTCCCTTTTGTTTTGTTTTCTCCTCATTTTAGATGAATGAGTACCTACATAGAGATGGACACATCCAGGCTTAGTGGTAACCTTGTGAATTTGAGAGGTCTAGAGATTCTGTATCTCTTTGGGTGGAACCAACTGGTGGCTCTGGGAAATTTGTGTCAATTACTCCAAGGTTCTGAACATTTGTGACACTAGTATTGACAAATGGGCTAGATAGAATCTGAGCTATGGGCCTGATTGAACCTCAGTACCTTAATGGTGGCCAAGATGGATCTTATATACAGAAAGGCTGTGGGAGGAATCCAGGAGTGGCCAAGTAGTCTGAGATGACTCTGAGGAGGAGTGGAGGGAGGATCTTGATGGGAGTGGCCAGTAGGTTGGGGTGACTGGAGGTCAAAGACTTGAGATCCTAGATAGGATCAAGGGTGGGAAATGGGGGAGGAATCCGGAGGTAACTGACAGTGGAGGACAGGGCTAGGTAATTGAGAATTGGGAGGCTGGGTGTAGGCAATAATGAAAGGCCAGCTGATTAGGATTATAGCCTCAAGGGAACACTGGGGACTTACTTGATCAAGTGAGAAAATTCAAGGAGAGTCCAAGGTGGGGTTTTCTGGGGCTTGTAGACAAATGGGACCCAATTCTTTTTGGGTTAAGGGGCAAAGGTCTTGACTTGGGTCCACACCCTGTCACTTCCATTTTAAATGAATGCATTCCTCTTTATATCGCACTCATTTCAAACTACAGGATTTTCAAGGTTGTTGCCAAACCACTGAGTCATCTGAATATGGTTCCTGGATTAGTTTAACAGTAGAATCAACACAGGTGCAAGATTGCTTTGAACATTGGAAAAGAAGAATTTGATTTATCCAAATTCAAAATAACAGGACAACCATCATGGTTTGGCTGCAATGCTCAGATGACAAAGCTAAATTGTGTAATCTGAGACTAAAGACCTAATTTAAAGATGTGTCATTGCCACAAGGCCTCAAGCAGACACACACCTTTCTTTTAGGTGTATTATTTGACATAATAAAACCACTTTAACATGGTGTTGTTGAAAAGAGTATTTGACATGGAGTCAGAAAGGCCTGGATTGAAGTCATGGCTCTGTCACTCTGGCTGTGTGACTCTCTGAGACTCAGAATTTAACTCTATCATTCTCTTTTCTAATTATTTCAGTATTTCTCCATTGACTACTGAATCAAACCAAACTCTAGCCTCCCTTAGCTTGGTATTCAAGGTCCTTTGCAATTTGGTCCAAGCCTACCTTTCCATTTTTATATCCTATAGAAAACCCCCAAGATACATAACCTTATCCCTTCCCTAACCTGGTGCTTTTTTAATGTCTTTTTTCCCCTGTGTATAAGATCCTATCTGAACCATATATGGATATTTGAAACCTTAATCATGCTTCAGTTTCAGCTTTTGTCACATTGTCTTTTGAAGCCTACCTGAGAAGGCAGTATTGTGTTGTTGAAAGAACAAAGTTATTGTGGGGAGAAAAAAAAATCACCAGAAGTGCCTGGGGTGAAATAAATTTGAACCTTAAAAAAAAAATTAGGTACTTGAAAAAGACTTGGAAAAAATAGACAACTGGCAACTGAAAAGATACTTTTGTTATCATTGCCTTTCCTGACTCCCTCTGCCCTGCACAAGAATTTTTAGTGATTCAATAATTTTGCTGCCTGTTCCATCCACCAGGTAGTGGGAGCATTGATTTCATAAAGATTCAATTTAGGTTGACCTTTTACCTTTGCTGGGACTTGTCATTCATGAGGGAAAGCCCACAAGTACCCATTCATATAGAATGAAAGAGAAATTAATTCTTTTAGAAGGATGAAGAGAAATTATGGTTCGCCAACATAAAACAACTGTTTCTCTTCCATAGTTTTTCCAAGTTTCACTAAGTTGCTGCTTTTGTGTCAGAAAAATTGAGGTGACAGTATTTCTTACATGGCTGAATCAGACACCATTGTTTCTACTTTATCTAGAGGGAGAGAAGAAAGCAGCTTCCTTCTTTGAGTCTGTCAGCTCTAAATTTTTTGTTTTCAAAGTAAATATCCCTGACTCCTTTCTCCTTTTCAAGTATTTTCTTACAGTGGAGGAAAAAATTGAGACGTCATTTTTTTCCAAATGCTATTTCACACTTGAAAAACTATCACCAGCAAAAGACAATGAGTGAAAGCTTTAATTTGTGTTTTGCAAGCTAACATCAGGTGCAAACACATTCTTCTTACTGGATCTGTGATTTCTTTGTGGAAAGGAGTTCCAAATAAGGAACTTCCTTTATCCATGCAGGTCAGAACCGGCCCAACAACTTTAGTCTTAGTATCCTGAGATGTCAAATGACTTGCCAAGGTTCCTGAAGCCAGTAGGGGTCAGAGTTGAGGCTTGAGCCTAGGTCTTCCAAGGCCCAAAGCCAGTCTGCAGTCTTTTCTTTTGTCTTTCTTTCTCTTCTCCCTCACTGTCTCTGTCTCCTCTTTCTCTTTCTCCTCTCTTATCTCACTCCCTCTCTGTCTCACAGTCCCTATCTCTTCCTCTTTCTCTTCTCTCTCTCTCCCCTTCCTTTCTCTTTTTCTTCCCCTTCCCCATCATATACCCGTATCTATGACAAGTGGTATACACACATATTTGTTTATATACTATAATTTTTATTTTTTTAGGCAATTGGGGTTACGTGACTTGCCCAGGGCCACCCAGCTAGTAAGTGTCAAGTGTTTGGTCTGAGACTGGATTTGAACTCGGGTCCTCCTGACTTCAGGGCTGGTGCTCTATCCACTGGGCACTTAGCTGCCCTCTATACACTATAATTTAATCGGACCTATAATTTCATCTGTGCAGGGTGCTCCCAATGAGGACCTTAACTTTCCTCTCAGTCGTCCATACCCAGGAAACGCATAGTGCTACTATGATCAGGATATCATTCTATCTTTCCTACTTTACTCATTTCATTATCTTCCTCCTAACTGTATTTGACACTCTGACCAATCTCAATGCTATAACGAGCTACCTAAATGTTGCTAATCATCCAGCCCTAATCTCTCTCCTGAGTTCCATGTCTTTAACTGCTCCTCAGATATTTTGAACCAGCTTTCTTATAGACATCTCAAACTCAATAGGTCCAAAATAAGACTTGTTTTTCCTTCCAAACCCCCCGTTCTTCAGAACTTCCCTTTGTTTGTTAAGGGCACCACTACCCTTCTAGTCACCCAGGTTCTTAACCTCAGTGACATCCTCGATTCCTCACTCACCCCACATATCCAATTAGTTGCCAAATCATGTTTGTTTGTTGTACCTCCACAACATTTCCTGTTTATCCCCTTCTTTCTACACACAGAGATACTAGCCCAGTTCCCACTCCTATCACTTCTCATGCGACTATTATAATAAACTATTGAGTTTATATAAATCTTATTTCATTTCAATCTATCTTCCACACAATTGTCAAACTGAGTTTCCTCTAGCATGTCTGGCCATGTCATTCTCCTACTCAATAAGCTCTAGTGTTTCCCTATTACCTCTTGAAACAAATATAAACTCTTCTGTCTAGCATCAAAAGCCCTTCACAGCCTGGATTTAACCTGTCTTTCTAGCGTTATAAGCAACTTCCTCTCAATTGCTCTAAGCTCTAGTCAAACTGGACTTGTTACTGTCTCTCATAACAGTACTCCCTTTCCCATTACTATGCCTTTACATTGGCCATCTTGTTGTTTGGTTGTTTTTCAGTTGGGTTTGACTCTTCATGACCCCGTTCAGGGTTTTCTTGGCAAAGATACTGGAGTGGTTTGCCATTTTCTTCTCCGTCTCATTTTACAGATGAGGAAACTGAGGCAAAAGGAGTTAAGTGACTTGTCAAGGATTACACAGTTAGTGTCTGAAGCCACATCTGAAGTCATGAAGATGAATGAGTCTTCTTGATTCCAGGCCTGGAACTCTATCCACTGTTCCACCTAGCTATCCAGGCTATCTTTAGTGATGCTAATGGTGGAAAAATTACTTTTGCCCAGGACACCTTTCATCGCTCTTTAGCTAATGGAGGCTGGTAGGTGGTGCAGTGAATAGAGCACTGGGTCTGGAATCAGGAAGACCTGAGTTCATATTTGGCCTCAGACACTTACTATCTGCGAGACCCTCGGCAAGTTTCCTAACTGCTGTCTGCCTCCATTTCGTCAACTGTGAAGTGGAGATGATAATAGAACCTACTTTACAGAGTTGTTTTGAGGATACAATTGAGATAGTATTTGTGAAAGTAGTTAGCACATTGCTTGGCACATAGTGTGTTCAATCATGTCCAACTCTGCTTGACTCCACTTGGGGTTTTCTTGGCAGAGATACTGGAGGGGTTTGCCCGTTTCCTTCTCTAGCTCATTTGACAGATAAGGAAACCGAGGCAGAGGATTAAATGACTTGCCCAAGGTCACACAGCTAGTAAATGTCTGAGGCCAGATTTGAACTCAAGTCCTCCTGACTCCAGGGCCAGCACTCTATCCAACTAGCTACTCTGGCACACTGTGCTATATAAATGCTTACTCTTTTCTTCAGTTCCCCCTTTTCCTCCTCCCTGCCCCCCATCAGTGGTATCAAACTCAAATAGAAAAGGGGCCACTGAATCATACATTAGGATTCCCGTTTTAAAACGTACTATTATATATTTTTATTTTGTTAATTATTTCCCAATTGCATTTAATTTTGACACCTTTGCTCTAGGTTATTATCTGAGACTGTAAGTTTCAGAAGTGCCAACTTGTATTGGCAGAGTTATTTATTTATTTCCTTTTCCAGGAATTCCTTATGCTAATGGAATCAGAGGTCTAGTCCTCATCCCTTTCCATTTTAGTAGGCATATGCCAAGAGAAATAAGGTTCTGCCTCTTTGGTTAGTGAATTCTTCCAATGGTACGTGACTTTCCCTTCTTCTGTTCGCGCAGTCCTACTGACAAAAGTTTTTGTTTTGGCACTAATTAATTTACAACTTTCTGCTGCACAAGTAGTGAGCATAGAAGCTGACATTTCACAAATGACAGCATTCTTACCCTAGTGGTAGTTTGGGGGGTTAGCTCTCAGCTTTTAGGGTAAGGGTACGGCTTAGGAAAAGGTTTCATGTAGAAGGTAGCACACGAACTGAGTTCTGAAGCACATCAGGGATTTGAAGAAGGTATGTATATTCTAGACATGGGTGACAGCCAGTGCAAAGGCAATGGGGACTGGGAGAGTTCTGGATATAGAACAACTGAATCATGTTGTAGTTTGACCATAACATCAGGGAGGTGACAACATGACATGCAAATGTACTGGATTTAAGTGAGGGAGGGCTGTGTAAAGTCACCAGCCTCACTTCTTCCTCTGGAGCCATCTGGGTCCAGTGGCAAGATATAGATCAGGACGACTGGAGATGGCTCCAGATGCAGTGGGAGACTTTGGCCTTTTTAAGCTGAGGTCTTTAAACAGTTTGCCTAAGGCAACACACATTCAGTGGTAATCAAGGCGAGTTATGAAATGAGGCAGAGAATGGCCTCTACCTAGTCAAAAAAAAAAAAAAAAATCAGTCTGGGAGGGGAAGACCCTCAGGCCAAAGCAGAAACAATTGCTATTTACATTTACTCTGAGCCAATCAGGGTCCAAACAAGCGGGGCTTGGCTTGGGACCTATTGTTGGCCTATCAATGAAAGCCAGAGTCATTTGGGTTTAAGGCCAAGTCCTTAAGAAAAAAAGATTTTAATGATCAAAATCAAAATGCATGGAGAGGAGCCCCTTGAGTCACTAGATTGGAAAGAAAGGAAGAGCTAGGTTGTAAAGAGATTTAAAGTGTGAATGAGACGAGATAGATAACCAGTCTTACTCAGACCTGGAGAGAGCAGTAATTTTAGTGAAAAGAGCACTGTATTCGAAATGAGAAGACCTAGGTTTGAATCTCAACTTTGCCTCTGGTTACCTGTGTAACCCCAGACAAGTGAACGTTTCAGAGTTTTGTTTCCTCATCTGTAAAATGAGGGGGTTGGACTAGATAAGTTCTAAATTTATCATTCCATTAGAGAGCTGAAGGTTGCAATAATAAACACCCATCTTGCGAGATCCCAAAAGGGAAGGAGTAGAATAGCAGGCAACATACATTCCAAAGAGCAGCTTGGACCTTGTCCTTCACTGGTATGGTAGTATAGACAGTGTAGTTGCTGTAGAGGAAGGTGGAACCCAGCAGAGAGGACTGTATAGGCAGTGTAGTTGTTGTAGAGGAAGGTGGAACCCAGCAGAGAGGACTGCTTGACATCCTTTATAAAAGGGAGGAAAGCTTTCTTGATTGCTTAACGGCCCATCATGCATTTTTCTGTGTTAACTAAAACTTGTCAGTTATTTGGTATCAGAAGGCTGGGGAAAGTAAAACAAGTCAGCTTCTGATAGTTAAACAAGTCGGATTTTGAGAGTTAAACAAATCAGATTCTGATAGTTCCTAGGGGAAGCAGGACTTGGAAAATGTGCCAAAGAGATTTCTGATACTTACACTCCCTTGCCCCCCTTCACTGTACTGTCTTTTCCTGGGGTTAAGGGACCAGGGCCCACCGACATCTGAGAAACACTGGTTCTCTCATAACTAACAGAAAAGAAAGGGAGACAAACTAAACCAATATCATAATTTCATTTTTAGCACACGTGCCTTATAGAGAGTTGAACAGCTACACAATTTGAATATTCACAGGACCTCAACTACATATTGATGCTCTGATGATTTAACAGAGATTTCTTCTGGACTTATTTGGACTCGCTATCTCTATGGTCTAGCACAGTGCCTGATTAATAATGTTTGTAAATATTAGTTGAATCAGCCCTTCCCCTTGCCCTCCCCTTCCCGGAAACACACATGCCAACTCTGGAAGAAATGAAATAGATTCATTATTATGTATTACACATTTCTACAGCAAACAGTTAATTCACATTCTGATAAAGAGCAAAAGACAAGTGCTTTATTATGAGAACTGTTCAAGTAAATTTTCAGAGTGCACCAGTGAAAGTGAATAAAGATGACTTGCATCGATTTCATTGAATGAACACTGGGTTAAAAGGGGCTACAGTTCTTTTCCCAAACACCACCCTTTGCTAAGGCAAAAATACATGTCCATTTTAGAACAGAATTTTTACAGAAGAAAGCTACATCACAGTACAGGACAGCATGGAGAATCCACCTTAGGACGCCATCATGGAATCACCTACACTCACAGCTTTCTAATGCAGGATAGGGTTACAGAGTTATTGATCACAGCTTTATTATTCTTTAAATTTATAATTTTGAATGAACTTTCTATTTTACTAGCATGTGCAGATGGGGCTCATATTCTGATACTGCAGTAATTAATTACAACATTAAGTAACATTGCACAGCAACCTTCCAAGGTTAATTCAGTACAAAATAACAAATATTAAAATGTACCAGTACTAGTGGTTTTACAGAGTTTATATCACTATTTATGAAGGAAAAAAAATAGGTAAATGCCCAATTACAAAGCTGCACATTACAGGCATAGTGATGTGGAATAAATACAAGGAATTGGGTAAAATATTAAACACAAACATGGGAACAAATTGTACGACCACATACGCATAAATCAATGATCCACTGTTATAAACAATGCTCAAAAGTCTCTTAGGTAATCTCATGTATCATGGTGGCTGGAAATGGTGGACGATGGATAGAGAAGAAAGAGAATAGGTGTCAAACGTTCCAAACGCCAGTTAATTCCTGAGGTGGCATTATTTCTTAACTGATGCATTGGTCAACACTTCAAAAATGAGTTTGTGCTATGAAACAGTACCAATATTTATTACATTTCCACAAACTGGTATTTGCAGTATTCTGAAGGCAGCGAACCTAACTCATATTGTACATCATGATAATCAAAGGGGAGATCTCTTATTCTTAGTTTTCCTGCTACGTTTATCTGTGGGCTAGGAGAAAACACTTCAAAGTTCTTAAGAAATTGGACCTAAGTTTAATTTTTTTCTCCAGCACCTCTTAGCCCAAGGCAAAGCTACAACTTGTTTTTATTTATTTCTTTAAATTCTAACTGCCAACACTGTAAACATTTAAAAAAAATTTTTAAACTAATCCTTGCTCAATAACAAGGATAAGAGCAAACATAAGCAGGTACAACTCTGTGTACAATAAAAGCTGACTCATCAAGTGCTGATTTAAATGTATATTTGATTTGTAAGTTATTAAAAAAAAGTTCATGCTACAATTGTAAAGACTATTTTTGTGCACTTTAATTCTGGACACAATTTTCAAAAATGCATGATGGAGGTAAGAATTTAAAAAACTCACCAAAATGTAAATAACAATTTCAACTCAAAGCATCAAACATATATTTCTGTGCAGAAATCTAGACGACTATACAAGATCTTTTTTTAAGCAATTATCTTTTTTATTATACAATTCTATGAACATAAAATGAACAGAATACTCAATTTACTTACCTGTACATGTGAACATAACATTTTTAGCTACAGTTATTTAATATAATTCGTACTGATTTTAATTTTACAGTTCATAACTATGTATAACCTTATTGCAATAAGGGCAATTTCTACAGGGGGAGTTTCACAGGCCAATCACATTAGGCATTATCAGTACATTCACAAATTGGAGATCATGTATGCATCTTCCCTGATCCTGTAAATTTAGTTTTCTCTATAGTTTAAGCTCATTTGCAATTTTGGATGCAATGTTCTTAAATGCAATAGAAGTCCCAGATATTCTTTTGAAACGGACCCCATTAAGTGACAAGCGAGGCAACTTGCAGACTTCCATCTCCCACTGAACAAGGCTATCTTGTCTGGCATCTCCGTGAACACAGAAGAGCAAAAACTTCTCCTTTTGTTCATAATCACAGTTATTTGCATCTAACACTTTTCGGATCTCTCTCATCATATCATTGGGGTCCATGGAACTAGTAGTCTTCATACTCCAAGTGAACCGCAAAGAACGTGGCTTGGAATCTTTACTATCCTCTTTTTCTCTTTCCTTTGGCTCCCCAGAAGTACTTCTATGAGGAAAAAGGTAAAAAAAAAAAAAGCCCACCCAACAGTGAAATTAATACACACAAAAACATGTTTAAGTTTCCACATTTAATAAAACTGTGCACAATGCAGACAATACAAAGGTAACTACAGACAAGTTAATAGAATTACTATGAAGGCACAGTTACCTGAGCCCAACATTCTGTATTGACTTACATTAATATCTGAAAGGTTTTTAAAAGAGTACATATTACCAAAACAATGAGTCTATGGGATACTATTCTGAAATATTAACTATACTCAAAAAACAGAAGGGGACACTTGTTTCATTTCCTTCTCCATTTTCTTTGTATATACATACATAATACATACATACATGTAGGTTTATATATGTGCATGCATAATCTATGGAAATGACATAAATTTTACACACACACATAAAATGGGAAGAATATTCTAAATATATGTATGCAAATGATTTTAAAAGGTGCATTACATTTTTCTTCTCTCCAATTAATGCTTTGTTTTGTTCTGTTTATTGGCAGAGGAAGGGGGAAGATTAATAGAACCTGGTGGGTAATCATAGGCAATGTGAAAGGGACAGATCAAGGCAAAGTAAGAGTCTTGAACTACAACCATCTCATTGAATTCTGAAATATGATATTTGTCTCCAGAAGATATATTTCAGATTACAGAAAGGTTCCAAGATAATTTTTATATTTGTGATGTAGAAAATAAGGTAACTGGACTGATGAATAATAAAATATCAAAATAGAAATGTTGGGATAGTAACTTCTCAACCAACCTTTAAGAAAACGGTTTGACAAAAAATAATATCACCTGAAAAACATTTTATATTTTAATAATATATACTAGTATAATCATATTTCAAGACCTCAGAGCTACTAATGCTCTGCCACTTATGTAAATTAGAGGAAAAAAAGGGAAAAATATAAAGTAGATAAAAAATTATCCAAAGAATGTTAAATAATCATGGAAGCTAATTTTTTCAGTCCTCTCTTTAGTACTTGTCTTGAACTTGTACAATTTACAATAACTCAAATATATCTAAAACTTGAATATTTGCAAGAACAAATGTCAACCTCACAATTAGGAGGCAGCTAGTAGAGCAAGCTATTACCATCAGTATTGGTGTTATTACTACCATTTTTTGAGTAGAGACTGAGGCTGCAAGGTTAAAACACTTGCTCACGGTCACACAGTTCATCAGCTCAGGGCTGGGACACAAAGTCAGCCTTTTCTCTGAGATATACCACTTCAAAGGAAGTGAATCACAGGTTGCACAGAAACAGAAACATTTCTATACTTAAACTATAATAAATTCTTTCCCTAAAATAGCATACAAAACAATATTCCTGTTTTTCTAACAGAAGCATCACTCATAGAGTAAAAAGGAAAACTAAGTATTAAAAATTGTATGAAAAAGATACAATAGGAATGCATTTTGTACATTCTGTGTGACTGCATCATTATAAAAAGAATCAAATTAACAGTAGCGATGCCTGGCAAGATGCTTTAGTACTAGGGTGGGGGGGTGGGGTAAGCTTAATAGTGTAGAGCACAAGAGGGGCTGAAAACTAAATTGCTCCATGTTTATTTAATAGGCTAAAGAAAGGCAACCAGATTTCTCTCCTCCCCTCTCCCACCCTTGCCCTCTACCCACAGAGGCAGAGGTATCTCAGAGCATTCAGAAGAAGGAAAACACAGTAGAAGGACAGCATTTTAATTTCAATAACCAAAACATAAAACTAGTATACTTTTTAAAGAAGGTTTATTTGGGGGGCAATGCTCAAAAAAGCATGTTCAAAACTCATTAGTTTTTGCTTCTAGTAATCACTTTAAATGTAGTAAAAATCCAAGGTGTGTGTTCAGCCAGTCAAACACAGTTTGATGCTAAGCTACTTATCAAGAGTTTAAGATTTAATTTCCAATCCTGAACACTTCCTAATAAAAATATAATGTAATATGCTTATTCCTTAGTTCTCCCATGAGCCAAACAGTTGTATAAATACTCACATAATTCATATACTTCCATGATTAATAAGTATGGTATAAGGGTCCCAAACGCCCCATCAAAATTTTATGTGCTGAGAGCCTTTGAGCCAAAGCACTCTGGCAAGCTGAACACCCATCTGGAATTGAAGACTAACATTACAGCTCCTTACATATTTGCTTATTTCAAATGTTTGGATGTTCTGAGTTCTATGCTCTGTTTTATATGACTTGCATTAATTTTAATTGCATTACTTTTAATATAAGAAAAACAATTAATGAGTTTAATAAGAATCTAATGAGTTTATTTTTACTGTGAACATTTTAGAATACAGAAATGCTGCTTCTTTATAAAGTATACACTTCAAGATACTGTTTGGAAAATATAAAGAATTAAGTATAAGTTTTTTTTCAAAGCAATAGATTTCCGGGGAACAAAGAAAAGCCCACCCAAACATAAACTTTTAAATATACAAAATAATATCTAGCCCATTGGTTTTTATAATTTCATTTTATGAGTTTCTATTACATATTTAAGAAATTGAGTTTTCATACACAGGGCCCTGGCAGCGAAGTATTAATTAATAGTGGCTCCTCACCTTGAGGTGTCAGTTCTGCCACTGGCTTCGCCTTCACTTGGATCCCTCAAAACAAAGTTAAGGTGGAGAGTCAATGATAAAGGTGAAAAATAAATTCAGAAAACCTACATCTAAAATGATGTTAAAATAACTTTTTGTTGAGAAAACTTTTAGCATTACAATTGTTCATCATTACCAACCTGATATTAGGTTTCAGTTTTATTTCATCATACTCACCAAAACTAACATTTATTGAGCGTCTACTGGGTATTTATCACTGATTAAAGTTGTTACAGTGAAACCAGTTCATTTATATTATCTTCCAATTACTCAACCAAGATATATGGTAAAAAACAATTTTTAAAAAATTCAAGCTAAAGTTAGAATGATTTTAAAGTTAATAGCCACACTTGACAAAATTTATTATTAAATGTAATTCTAGTAGCCGCTCAATTTAGAAATTAAGTCTTACAATATGATTGAATTATCTTTGTAGTCGGATAAGAGCTTTTTATATGTGTATATATACATATATATTTCAACACAACACATATTAACATCATTCTTTGAAAAGTAATAAAAAGTTTATTAGAATTTCACTCAAAATGTAGTACACACATTTTAAATGATTTGATCTGGTAGAAATATATAGTAAGTAGACAATGAATAAACATATAAGAAGTTGCATTCATTCTACTATAACAGAACCTTAGGTACCTTCAACACTGATGGGATGTGTGTGCATGTGCACACGTATATGAACACATGTGCATATGTATTTAAGATCTCAAAATATTTGCTCAATCAGGTTTTATCTATAAATCCATCCTGGAAAAGTATGTTAAATAAAACCAAAGAAACCCTTCTTTTGAACTTAACTATGAAAATACTAATAAAATCTTAAATGGTTTCATGATTGTCAAAAACAATTAAACCCAGAAAAACCTGCAGAGAAATTGATTATTAAGCAATGTTAAATTATCACTAGATGACATGTAGTGGGATTACAAAACAACTGGTCAAATGAAACTCTGAATTTAAAAATTCAGTTGGTGCTTTACCTTACTATAGAAAATGCTGTTGTAGAGATATGTAGAAGTCTATAAACCATTTTGGTTCATGGGTAAGTTGACTTACCAAACATAAAAGCGTATAAGTCTAATGGTGGGAAGGAAGAACTGAATTTTTATGCATAATTCAAGTTTTGTACAATAATCATTGTTCTGGAAGCTTAGAGGCAGTAGAGCATCTTTTCAACTCTACTTTCTCATCCATGGCTATTCAAAATAGCAGTGGACATAAAACAGAGTTTTCCATGACTGTTGTTTCAATCTGTTGCTGCTAGGAGTAAGAGCTGGGAGGTATCCTATCAAGTAGCTGCTTTGAATAGTCATAATATGTAGGGAAGGGGCTAGGGAGACACTTGGTTCACTAGTTACACATGGGAATTGGGGGAAAAGAGAGCTCAGCTATTAGGACATCGAACACAACACCATTTTAAGGGCTTATATTTTGTTTGCTAATGCTGACATAGATGATAAACGAACTTAATAGTTTATTTGCTAATCACAGTGTACTGTATTATTCAATCAAAGTGCTAGAAAAATTTACCAACTGTCATATTGTCAATTACCATGTGATAATTGTAGAATTAAATAAATTTGTTAAAGCTTTTTGAAAGATTTCTAGAGACAGACATTTCATAACTACTTTACACACAAGCAAACCTTTAACCTGAAGTTTAAAACTATCTTCCTTTGTACTGTTACGATGCTCCACAGGCTGGTACAATCCTTAAAATAGTCATATTTTGAAGACAGTTATTAAGTTGGTCTTTCTCTTTTGCCTTCCCAGTCTTAATTACTTAAACTTCTTTAACTTTTCCTCAGAAATCTGATTTTTCACTTACTGGTCCTTTGTACCTTGACTTTACTGGTTCTCAAAGATTGTAAAACACTCCTTAGTTTTCAAGTGGTACTAAAAATTGGCCCTGGCAACTGAGTATGCCTATTTCTGCTGCTAATCACATGGAAGTTTTTGTGTAGGGATTAATTTCTTCAGATTTGAGAGATAACAAAGAAAGGAAGTCTACAGGAACAAGAAATATAGGGAGGGCCACAGGAGTATGAAGGACTGAAAATCTGAGAAAAAAACTGAACACATAGAATTATGGGGCTGGAATACATGCATACTACACACTTTTGAGTTTGTCTAGTCCATACCAATGCCATGTGAATGTTCTTAATACTACAAATGGAGAAGATCAATTAATTGTGCCCTATTCCGTCACTGACTCAGGATTATCAGAGGTCCTATTCCTGCACTAAACTCGATGTTTCAGCATCGCCTCTACCACAGTACAATGTTGAGCTGCAACTTCCAACTACCAAAATGCTGCATGAGGGAATACGTCTCCATGAGGATGTGCAGAAGGTAAGATGCCGTTGTGTTTGTTAGGTGATTCTACACATGCAAACAGTTCTACAGAGCGAGATACAGCTTTAATGGTTCTTCTTCAACAAAGTGTCTTCCAGGCAAATGTTAAGATTTTACATGATTTTTGATAGATGCTACACAGATAACACTAATGAGACAGAAAACCCTCCAGTTATTAATATCAAGTGAGGCATAAAACAGGGAGACACAGGCTTTTTTTTTTTTAAGGCAATTGGGGTTAAGTGACTTGCCCAGGGTCACACAGCTAGTAAATGTCAAGTGTTTGGTCTGAGGCCAGATTTGAACTGAGGTTCTCCTGGCTTCTGGGCCAGTGCTCTATCCACTGCACCACCTAGCTGCCCCAGCACAGGCTTCAACTGACAGAGGACAATTAGAGTAGAAAGGGAAGAGGTATTCCCTATAGAGAAGGTCTTCCTGATGCTTCTGTTTGTGGATGATATTATGATTATTGCATCAAGTCCCAGAATATAGCAGAGTCTCCTAAATGAAATCCATAATAACGCAAAATAATTCAACCTAACCTAACCATACAGGAAAAAAAAAAACAAATAAATGAAGAATCCCTCTTTAGACTATAATATGCAATTGGATGGAAAAGCTATAGAACTAGTTCACTGGGACATACAGATTTTAGAAAGATGCAGTAGACGTCCAATGAATTAAGCCTAAAACAGAATAAGAGGAAATTAGATGTCATTTGAAAAATTGCAGAGTACTTTCAATGACAGTAAGTTTCTCTTGTAAAAAAAACTCACCCAATCTTTTTAATATAAATATTCTTCTGGTGATTTTGTATTGATGTGAATTATGGAATATCACAATCTCTAAGGAATAAAAATTGCAGGTCACCCAAAGGTAGGCAATGGAGAGACACTTGGTGGACATAAATAGACTAAATTAAAATACCAATGATAAAATGCATGAGAAAAGTGGTGTTAAAGACACTAAATGGATATATGACCAGAAAGAGAGGAGTCAGTCATTTAATGACAGTGAGTAATAACTAGCAGACAACTGAATCCTCTCTGGGTAACCCAAGTAATGCTGAGATCTGGAATAAGCCCTCTACATGTTTTATGGATTTCCTATTAGGAGAGGCAGGGAGGGAGCCAGGAATGGATGAGTGTTGTATAAGATGAAAAGGTAGGGATGAGTTGCAATCTGCATCTGTTGAAGGCGTACCAGATCAATGAACTCACTGATGCACTAAAGTACTGAGGGACACAGAAGGTACTATGGTTGTTCTAGACCTCATTATAAACTGATTGAATACAATAAATACAACATCCATATGTCTATTATGTGCAAGGTACTGTGCTAGGTTCTAGGAATGCAAAACCAAAATGGAAACTAGTCCCTGCCCTCAAGTAGTTTATCTTTTACTGCAGGTGAAGGGACACAGAACAGATACAAAGAAAAATGAATACAATATAATTTGAGGAAGGAGAAAATACTAACAACTCGGGGGACCAAGAAAGACTTCTTATAGAAGATGAAACATGACTTGAGCCTAAGCTAAGGAGGAGAAGCAGAAGAGAAAGGGCAAGCAAGATGGGCTTTGTAAAGGTGGGAGATGGAATGACAAGCTGGGGAAGGAGCAGGTAGGTAGGTCAGCCTGGCTGGAACAAAGAATGAGTAAAGGGAAGTGATACGAAATAAACCTTGAGAAGTAAGTTGGAGTCAGATTAGAAAGGGTTTAAATGCCAAGCTGATGAGTTTGCATTTTATCCTATGATAAATTAAAGAACTATTGAAGATGCTTGATTAGGCTTGAGCTTTAAGAATGTTATTTTGGTAGCTGGGAACAGTATAAATTAGAAGGGGAAGAGATTAATAGTAAGGAATCTTATTAGAAGGCTATTAAAATAGTCTAGGAGGGAGGTGAGGAAGGCCCAAAGCTAGGGTAGGCTGTGCACCTGGGGACAAGGTCATGTAGGCAAGAAATGCAATGGAGGCAGAACTGACATTGACAGCTATTATATAGAGGTTCATATCTTGATATTGTTTCTCTTGTAGGCTTCATTGTGACTTCAGTGAACTACATTAATTCCATGCCAACTGGATAGTTATACATTTTAAAAATCTATCTTCTAACTTGAAGTATGTATAAAAGTTTGGGAACCAGGTAAGTGCTTTTAATTTATCATGTTAAAGGCATGAAAATGACTCTTTACAGAAGACTGAATGAATAGCAGTCTTTTTCCTACCCTTCACAAAAAGCCCAGGAGAATAATACTTACTAAAGTTCTTTTAAAAGGAAAACACTTAGTTTTAATACTTAAATATAATACTTAAATAAGTAAATAAATTTAATACTTAAATAAGCAATTACTTAAATCCTTTAAGAATTACTGTTAAAAGGAAAAACACAGGGGTGGCGCAGTGGATAGAGCACTGGCCCTGGATTCAGGAGGACCTGAGTTCAAATGCGGCCTCAGACACATAACACTTACTAGCTATGTGACCCTGGGCAAGTCACTTAACCCCACTGCCTAGCCAAAAAAAAAAAAAAAAAGAAAAGAAAAGAAAAGAAAAAGAAAAAAAAAGAAAAAAACACAGAGAATTTTAAAAGTCTATAAAGACTCTCATTTGAAAAATGAGGAAAAGAAGGTCCAGGAAGATCATGCGATACACTAAAAGTCACACAAATAATTAGTGGCAGAGACATGCAAGTCTCCAAACTCCTAGACCAATGCTCCTTTGATTACTCTATGCTGCCTGTGATAAAGTCATTGTCATATAACAAAAATATAAGAAAAATGTGTTGTACAGTGCTTAGTGTACAATCAGGAATCAAGTTTTTTTGGTTTGTTTGTTTTTACCTGTTCTAGTGTTTCAGAATTGCCCTTCTTATTTAGACTTGTGTCCTCTCACTTCCTTGCATATAGTTTGTATTTAATATTACATGTATAACTGCTGCTTCTTCACAATAGAACATAAGCTCCTTAAGAGGAGGCATTGTCTTTTTGCATATTCTAACACAATGCCTGGCACATATGAGACACTGAATAAATGCTCAGATGAATAAGGAAATCAGTGGGGCAGGGGGGTGGGGAGAGGAAAAGATGGAAGAGAGAGGAGGAAGGGAGAGGAAGGAGAGAGAAAGAGAGGGAGGAGAAGGGAAGAGAGAAAGAGAAAGATATTATTTTTTTTTTCCCTTCAAAGAGATCTCATTTTGGGGATAAAACTGAAATTTATGTATATGGAAGCTTACAGTCATACCTATATGGTTCTAGAGGCACTTTCATTCTCACTCCACATGTTGAATACGGTCTACTGAATGCTGAGACATCACTTTTTGATTTCTTTACCCATTCATTAGACCCAGCCTGGGGAACAGTGGGAAGGGATGAAAAATGTTTCCCTGGCATTTTTGGTTCTCAGTCCTTTTACACCGCACTGGATGTGACCACAGAATTTTAAAAGTTCAGAGCTAGGAAGGGATATCAGAGATCACCCAGTTGGATTTCCTCATTGTATAGATTAGCAAGCTGGTATAAAAAAGGCCATAGATTAATACTGACACAGTACATAAAAATCTCCAAAATCAGATCAAGGCTAAGGAATGTAACTATCCCACCCTGCCTTCCTTCCATACATTCCTTTGACTGATCTTTATGGCTTCTTAAACCAGTCATTCAAAGATGCTCCTGATGTGTAAGCATGTCTAACTATGTGTCAGGGTGTGTCAAGGCAAGGTAAAGGGGTAGAGGAGGGCCAAAGAGAGCCAGTTTTAAGGGACCACCTAGCCCTCTAACCTCTCATGACTATGCCCATAATTATTTTTGAAAAGCAAGATTCCAAATTTAAGCATGGCTCTAAGGTATAGGGAATGATTCTGAAAACTCCTGTGCTTTATATAAAGAAGTTAATTATGTGGTGTGGAGATTGGGAGGGGAAAGGCATCAGTCCCAACTTTACTAAACAAAATTTAAAAGGACAGAGGCTATTATAATCATCCCCCCAAAGCCCTTCTAAAACATAAGGTGGCAAACCAAACTAATTAAAATTTAATGTTGATATTATAGCTAGGACATTGATTTTGGATAGAAAAAAACTTAAAACTCAGTGGTTGTGTTCTGTGGTGCTTTGTATATATTTATAGTATGTTGGAGTCCCTTTTATAATTAAAATGTTCAGTACAGTTTTTCCATTTTATAGGAAACAACATAATTTTTACTATTTTAAATGGATTGTAGAGGTTTTTAGTCACTATATCTACTTTTATGATGCATTTTTATTGTACCATAACTTATCTGATTCCTTTACAGAATTTTTATACACAGAAAAAATGATACAGGATAAAGTACACAATTACTTGTGGAGAAAACATAAGGATAACATAATTTTAAAGGCATAAGAAAAACATCTAAAAATTATCTTGAATAATAATCATAGAAGTGGACAAAGGAAGTTTGAAAAGAAACTAGAGAACTGAAATACTTTCTTTTTTCTAATTTATGCTAAATGTACACATTTTCAATATTCTGTGGTCAGTACTACCTGTTAAAACAGAGGGAAGAAGTACACATTTATGCTATATTTCTATTAGACATTTTCTTTATTCTATCTTTTTTTGTAGTTAATTTTTTTGCCTTCAATTAGCTTGATTTCATTTCTATTTAATGGGTTTCTTTTATGCTGAAAATTTCATTTAAAAAACTTCTACAAAAGACTGTGGCATTATAATATTCCTGTGAAAAATCACCATGCTATACAAATTCTGCTGACAAAAGTTCATTTGTGTTTGATTCCCTATACTAAAAATATAAAACATAACTATAACAATATATTGGTACTGACCTGCGAACAAACTTGGAAGTTATTTTGCTTATTATACCAGTTGACGTCCCCCTTCTGGCATGTGAAAATGTACCAGTTTCATGTGATGGTGAAGCAGGTGGTCCATTATAAGTAGCATTACGTCGTTCTCGGAGCTGTTCACCATGAAAAGTACTTCGACTTGAACTCCCACGAGGAAAACGGGTTCGGTCTGGTGTAGCAGCACTAATACTATGAGCAGATGGGGAAGCAGCAGGAACTCTCTGAGTTGTACTGCTGGGAAAAATTAAGATGCTATTCAGGTTGACACAGAAAAATCATTCACTCAGGAGTCATACTTGAAGCTAGAAGGAAAATATGCAGAGCTTTCCTTTGGCATTGATTTACTCTTCTCATTATAGATGTGAACTATGGATTGTTTTTCTAGTCAGAGATGATCTCATTTTTAGGAATAACTTTTAAAATGAAATATCTTTTGAATGCTTTTCATTAGATTATTAAAAATCCTCAATCATTTAAATATTAAGAAAATGCAAAGCTCAAAACATTCAACCGTAGTACTCTTACTTTGTAAAATACATAAAAGGCATAATAAACCTTTCAGCTCTAGGAGTGCTAAGTCCATGACAATGTCCATATATTAAATTATTCTAATTAAAGCTTTGTAGAGGTAAAAACAAACAACCCCCCCACACACACACACTGCTTTACTCTAAATACAACTACTCATTGTAAATTTAGGTCTTGATGAATAAATATCAAATGGCTATGTGTTAACTAACCTAATATCAAATAATTAAAATGCTCATGGGTAGAAAGGCAACATTCTTTAAACAAACTGGACAAAAGAACAATACTGGCATCACAGAGTTACACTGTTTTAAAACTAGAAGGCACCTGAGAGTGTGGAGCATAATTCTCCCTTCCTCTTATTTTTAAAGAATAAAGACCTAAGGAGCAGGAGATTAACAGCCATGCCTAAGCAGTAAGTGGTAGAACTCTAATGACAATCCAGACACTCTTGCTCCCTGATGTATGGCATTCTATATTTCATAAAAAAAGGAAATGGGATGCACACAGTACATTACCCTGGTCGATAGTCAGTGCCATCTTTGATGGTTGGCAATGTGACTTTTATGGGGTGGCCAGAGGCAGACATAGACTTCTGGTGTCGAGGCCGTGTCGACGGTGCAGCAGAAGTGATGGCAGATCCTGCAGAAGATGTGCTAGTCACAGACATTTCTGTCAGACTTTGAGCACAAGTCATCAGGAAAGCCATGGGAATATAAAAAGGAAAACAAACTGAAATTTGCCTCAACTAAAGAATGAGATTTCTACAGATAAACCAAACAATAAAGGAATTAAACATTTTAGAGAAATTAACCATTATTTATGACTAATACAATATCATTAATGCTGTTCCAGCTAAAAGTATGCTGCATAAATTTTCTCACCAGTTTCCATGGAAAAGTGTTGAGTAGGTTATGAAGTTATTTTTGTTGCTTTTCAATGGATTCAAAAATAAAGGATGAAGTAATGGATCAAAGACTTTTTTTCTTGTTAAGACTCAAAGTTTAGGATATCTTATTGAGGTTACTAAGAATAGAATAATGAGGAGCACTAAGCTGGTAAAAATAAAGTCTCCAGCAATAAACATCAAAACACCTTCATTAATTATCAATTAAAAGATAGACTATTATAGTGGAAGGGATTTTTAGAGATCAAGTCCCTGCTTTCCTAATTCTCATATTATACAGATGTGAAAACTGTGGCCTAGATAGTAAAAGAAACAGCCTGACTGAAGTCCTATAACTGGGAAGGAGAAGAACTGATATGACTCCTAATCATTATATGAACTTACAAATAAGAGTCTGACAGCCAAGGACTAGCTACAGTACAGAGAATTTAATAACACTGAAGACTCCCACCAGCTTCTTGAAGTGTCCAGGGGCAATAAAGGCAGAGCAATCTGGTGAATCAAATGCTGGATATGGAGTCAGAAGATATGATTTTGACTCTCACCTCAGACAATCACAGTACTAACCACGTGATTTGGCAAATCAACAAGTCTCAGCTTCAGGCTTCTCCTATGTAAAATGGGGATGATAACAGCATCTACTTTGCAGGGCTGTTTTGAGGACCAAATGAGATAATGTAAGTAAACTTTTTTTTTTTTGCTAGTCAATGGGGTTAAGTAATGTGCTAGTAAGTGTCAAGTGTCTGGTCTGAGGCCAGATATGAACTCAGCTCCTCCAGACTCCAGGGCCAGTGCTCTACCCACTGCACAACCGAGCTGCCCCTAAAGTGCTTTTTGAATCTTAAAGCTCATTACATATCGGCTATTATTACTATTGGAACTAAGGAGGATAAAACACCTCTACCTCCTTATTCTTTATATTTGATTTGTAAAGTGGTCCAGTCAATTCTACCAAGTCACTTCAATAACCATTTACTAAGCATTTACTATGTATAGAAGGTGCATTTTCCTGGCCTCAGTCTCATTAATGTTAAGAATTTTGACTTGGTATTGATGGTTTCTCATTGAGTAAGTGTGAAATTCTTTCCCCAAAGTTAATTCTTTAATAAGCTAAGCCTCCCTTTCCTTGTGCTGGATACACACCACGTTAAGTAAGAATAATTAATGTCAGATCATGCACTTGGGATATACCCTTGGACTTGCTCTTTAAAAGGAAGAACAGAGACATAAGAAACAGAGAAGGGCTAATAGGTCAGATGAAAAAAGGCCAGTCGGACTTATGTGGATTAAGATATCTGGAGGGAAGCCTGCAAAATCACCTAGGTACTGCCTGGCACACAGTAAGGTTTAATAAATGCTTTATTTAATCCAATCTAATGCACTTCATGGTAGCACCATAAGTTTGTAATACAGATATACTGAGTTAGGTCTCTATGAATTGATGAGTTATTGGATCCCTCTGTCAACCTGTTCCTTCAGTCTGCCCCACTTTCTGGAGTCCTGCCCTGTAGAAAATTCCTAACAACAAGGGCTATTCAAAACTGGAATGGGTTACATCACATGGTAGAGGGTTCTCTCTCATTGATGGTCTTCAAGCAAAGGCCAGATGACACTCGCCAGGTACGCTGCAGAAATGGTTCTTTTTCCAGTACAGGTCAGACCAGACAGCTGTTCAAGTCCTTCCAAATCTGAATCAATCAGTCATTTTTAATGTGGTATCAATGGGGCAACCTAGAACCTATCAAGACTTCACAATTCATCATAGAGTTAAGCTCATTAAGGGAATTTTAGAGAGACCTCATCAGTACCACAGTCAAGCCATTATTGGTAGGAAAGAGAGGAGAATGGTTTTTTTTAATCCTCATTATATAGGAAAATCTCATGGAGGACCAAAGTCCTCCTCCATGGCGGTGACGAAGACTGAGGATTATGCTTAAATGTACCCAGTATGGCCACCACTATAAAGTCCTTCTCTGATGTTTCATCATAGAGTCCCTGAGTCATCTCTGAACACAAGAGGGAAAGTCTTTGAGTACTGGCCCAGTGACAGAATGATCACTATGTTAACTTCTGGGTGATGAATTTCTTGGTCTTAGCAGCTCCAGAAGGCCATCTATGAAACTGTAGAAGGGCGAGAAGCACTGTGCCAGGATGGTGTGGGTGGAGGGGGAGATTAGGGAAAGGGGAATAAAAAGATACACAGGATACTGTTCCAGTTTTCAAGGAGGTCACAATATATTTTATTTCCAGTTTATAGGAAAAGAAATTGAAATATGGAAAATGAAATGCCATTAAGTCAATGATAGAAGAGTAAATAGAATTTCATTAGATTTGGACTAATGATCCTTTTAACTTGCACTGATAAGTATTCACAGAATTTTAGAATTTCAGAGTTGGAAGGGACCTTGGTGATCCCTTAGTCTGATCTCATTTTACAGGTTGGTAAACTGAGACCTAGAGAGTTGAAATAAAGTTGCCAAGTGGCGACAGGTATTGATATGGGTCTTCTGATTCTGAGTGCAATGCTCTTTTAGTATACAAAACTATTTTCTATAACTTATGTAACATCCCCCTCCCCCCCCCAAAAAAATCACAAAACAAACAAAACCCACTGCAGTAGTTAGCTTTTAAAATGACTTTTGGGGCAGCTAGGTGGTACAGTGAATAGAGCACCAGGCTCTGGAGTCAGGAGGAACTGAGTTCAAATCCGGTCTCAGACCAGACACTTGACACTTATCAGCTGTGTGACTGTGGGCAAGTCACTTAACCTCAACTGCCTTGACAAAAAAAAAAAAAAAAATTACTTTTAATTATGCCTAATTATTAAAAACAACCAAACAGCAGTTGGATTTTAAAATTACTGCTAATTATACCTAATTACTAATAAGAAATTACTATTTTACTAATGTTGGGGGTAAAAATTAGTTGAAATACTGATTTTATGCCAACTTTTATGTAAATAAAAAGTAAAATCCTTAGCATTCGTATTCATTAAAACTTAGAAATACTTTCATTCTCATTCAATAAGGAAAATAAAGAAAAATATCATTCAAATTATGATCATTCTACAAAGTTGTGTTTTGAGACATAATAGAAACATAGTTATTTAAATAAGCAATAAAAAGTGGCACAGGTTTTAGGGTCTAACAGCTATTTACTAAGCTTTGCCTTGATTTTCTATTATTTATTAAAAAAAACTTCTCTTTTTAGGAGACGAAATATTGTCTCTAAGGTTCCCATAAGGATTTCATTCTTTCGAATATGGAAGCAGCAGTGTCTTGGGAAAAATGGATAGGAAATTGATTTAATATTTTACTTTCTCTTTCTTCTAACAATCCTACACTTCATGCTTAGAAAAGAATGACTATACACGAGTTCTGGAAAGGGAAAACACAAAGGGAGAGAAAAGTGGGATTGAGAAGGGAATAAGAAAGGAGAATAAGTAGGAGCAAGAAAGAAAAGAAGAGCTGAACTAGAAAATAATGGAACAAGAGGAAAAAAATGGACAGAGAACATAAGAAAAGTGATTACTGTGGAAGGAAGGAAAAATCTAAAGAAATAGTCAGAGGTGCTGCATAGTTGGAGGAGGGGGAGATATACTAAATTCGACTGTAACCTTGGACAAGAAATGTCATTTCTCCAGGACTCAGATTCCTCATTTTAAAAATGAGGGGGTTGGATTAGATCATTTCAAACGTCTTTTTCAGCTCTAAATCTATGATCCTATGACCATGGAAATGACTTATCATTTCTGTGACTGTCTCCATCAATATCACCGACCCCTATACCACAAATCTACCACACTGAGCTTCCCTCCCTATCACAGACTCCAGTCAACCAATTTATGTTAATCCTCAGTCTCCATTTGTCCTGTATCTTTTCATAATGCTTGGGCTATAAACTCTCAGTCTACCCGCTATTTATTTCTTCTAATTCCTGTACCATGTCACAGAATGCTACTTACAGAGTTCTAGGAATAGAACTGATCTGGTTTAGTATCAAATTTGCTATGTTACACTAAAACTCAAATTACTTCTTACCTGCTGTCTTTCCCATTCTGTATTGCAGAATAGCGATCTGCAGTCCTTTCACAAACATATGTGTTCCTTCTTGTCATACCACTTCCAGGAAAAACATTGTTCTATAAGAAAGAAAGAAAGATGTGATTTTTCAATTTCTATTAAATTTTGGGAAACTCAGATAATACATAAATTGCAAATTATATTGAAAAAAGTACAGTAAACTTTTAATGAACTAGAACTCTCAATCAATCTGACTTATTTGATTTGTTTTTCCTTTAGTTTTTAGGAGTAAAAAAGCAATTGATAAGAGAATACATTCAAATGAGGGTTTAGGTCAAAAAAGCGAATTCTAGAGTTTACCTTGGTGTCACTTAAATTCATTCCAATCTCCTACACCAGGGGTTAGCAATCTTTGAGAGTAGGAGTAAATGGGGTGTGCTGTGCCAATAATCCTCCCTGACCACATGGCTGTTACCTATCAGCCACTACTTTCTCTGTAAGTCTCTGTGGGTGAATGGAATTGTTAGGTAAGTCAGTATCCCAGGGAGGTGGCTCCTAGGAGTACATGTTTCACAAAGTTCATCAACATCTGATGAGAGATACCTTGATCCTAAGCCTAATCCTCATGGCAGTGAAACAAGTCAATTACAGGCAGCTGGAGGTTCTGGGGTGAAAATGAAAAAAGGGGGGTGACTAGCAGGGCAGGCATCTTTCTGCCACGTGTACACCCACATAGGTTTCTTTGTACAATTCCCAGTCCTAGATGCCATGTTACCCCAAATCTTCTCATAGGCCATCTCTGGTACATGGATCTTAGTCTGCTAATCCCCATCCTACTCCTAACTCTAGAGTACCATATAATGAAAAAGGGTTTTCATAATCATGACCTTATTGCACTTCAAAATTCTCAGTTAGTAAAGGAGGATTTAAGTATGCTTATTATAACATATTCATAAAGACCAGAAAGAGTCCTAATGCATTTTAGAAATACCTTTTTTTAAGCAAGAAGAGATTTTCTACTTAATCTCCAGTTAATTGGAAAATTCAACTAATGAAAACATTTAATTCTCTTAGCATTAAGTTAAGCATGGTTTTACTGCACTTTAAAATAATATAGTCAACTTAAACCAATGTTTAAATATAAGAACTACAAAAATTTATGTTTCTATCACATTGTTCATTCATTACATTTAGTGACTATAATCAACCAGGACATAAGAAAATACACAAGGACAATAGAAACAAAACTGAGTGACTCTTAATCTCAATAGTATATTCACCTAAAAGGAATAACTTCTGGGACTAACTACATCACAAGTGTAAAAAGTAAATGGAATGGAAAACAATTGAAAACAAGCTAAATTTACAAAGGACATTTTTCATATTAAATTTAGATGTATGTGACCCACAGTAAACAATGGCTAGACAATTCTAAATTACATCATGGAGAGATCCATGTAAGTGAGGTGACTGAGATGGAAGCCTCTTGTAACCTCCTACTATACCTTCCTTAAGACGAGGAGATACACTCAAGCAATACAATTTTCCATGTATCAACTTGGAAAAAGCTTAAGACTTTGCTGCTCATAAGGTGATAAGCCCTGAGCGCTTATGTAAGTTGCTCCCTTGGAATCTGGAACTGTACAATAAAAACCTGGGGTTTGCTAGTAAACCTTTCCTTTTTATAACCTTCTTTTCCTAATATTTAATTGGGAAAAAATTTGTCACAATTTCAGAACCTTTTGCTGGTATAATGAAACACTTTCCTAGTGAATGAAACGGTTTCTGCTTAAAAAAAAAAAAGATTCAATTTGTTAAGAAGTTCTCAATGTGATTGTGTGAGAAAGAATCAGTTTCAATTTTGGAGTTCAGAAATACTGTATACAGTGTAGGTGAAATGAATATTAAAGTACAAAATTAATCAGAAGGCTGAGAAAGCTACACTATAGGGCTTTTGTGAGCAAAGTGCTTTCTTTATGAACTTTAAAGTGCTATATATTTTAAAGAAACACTGAACAATTTAAATAATTTCTAACTGCCATCAACCACCAAAAATATATCAAACTAGTGAACCTAACTTCCTCTATTACTTATGAAATGGGCAATTTTAAGTCCATAAAATTTTCCAACATAATGTTCACATCAACTTTTTAGACACAGTGCGATGCCAATAAGCACAGAGATCTGTATATTTGTTTAAAAATTTTGAATTAAATTATATGGGACAAATCATCTTGGTCTATTAGTGTAGAAGGAAACCTGTCATAGCGAATGGGGGCTAAGAGTGGGTTGTCTATGATTTTCTATTATCCTATCAATTTTTTTTTCATAGATTACAGTTGAGAGCAATTGAACACATTTGTTCCATTGCTCAAATTTGGAAAACATTACAGACCTTTTGATATAAGAGTTTCACTAATGTTCTATAATGAAAATTCCTTGCAAAACAAAAAAGGTGTTAATTTGTTAGCAGCTGACACTGTCCTGGAAGGGTTAAAATTTGCTTTATGTGCTATACATACTTTTTTTTGGACATCATTTTATTTAAGCCTGATTAACGTTCAAGAACTGTCCTTATTAATAGTGTCAGCAGTAGTTCTTAACATGAGGTCCATGAACTTCCTCTTAAAAACATTTTGATAACAAGTGTATTTCAATATAATTGGTTTCCTTGGTATCTTATGTATTTTACTTTATAAACTTAAAAACATAATTCTGAGAAAAAGTCTATAGCAGGAATGGGGAACCTGTGGCCTTGAGGCTACATGTGGCTCTCTAGGTCCTCAAGTGTGGAATCCAAACTGCACAGAACAAATCCCCTTAATAAAAGGATTTGTTCTGTAAAACTTGGACTCAGTCAAAAGGCCCCACCCACAGACCTAGAGAGCCACATGTGGCCTCCAGGCCACAGGTTCCCCACCCCTGATCTATAGGCTTAACCAGATGGCCAAAAGGGTCCACAATACAAAAAAAGATTTAGGAACCCCTAGTCAATAGTCTTCATATACTGAAGTTCTGGAAACGTTCTATAGTAATATAAAAAATTATAATTGAAAAAGATCTCTCAGGCATGATGCTAGACATCTTCCTATTTATCTTTTAAAATACTGTTAAATAAATGTGATTTAATTAAAAACTGGCATTTTATTACTACTGCTTTAAGATTTGCTAGGGCTTTATAATCATGATCACATTTGAGCTTCAAACTTTGTGTGATAAATACTATAGGTATATTATTCCCATTTTACAGATGATGAAACTAAGGTTCAGATAAGTTAAGGGACCTGCCTATGGTTACCCAGCGAGCAAATATGAGAGGTGGGATTTGGATACAAGTCTTCCAGACCTCAAATGGAGCATCTACTTCCACACTGCTTCAGCTTAACACTGCTTAATCCCCAAAATATTACCTAGGTACCAATTACGTTTGCCTCAGAGGGAGAGATAAAAACGTGATACAGATGAACCTGATAGGGACTTTTCCAAAGTTAACAACAATATATTAATTGCTGAATCCCATGTCCTCATCCTTCTTAACTTCTCTGTAGTATGACAGTTAGTGTTGACCATCTCCTTCGCCTTGAATTTTCAAGACACTTCTTTCTCCTAGTTCTCATATCTTCTTTCTCCACAACCTCATCACTAGCCCTGGCCGCAATGATCACCTTTATGCAGGATGACTCCTGCACCTATCTATCCAATCTTGGCTATTCCCTTAAACTCCAGTCCTTTATCACCAACTTCCTGTTAGAAAACATCCACTGAATGTCCCATAGGAATCTAACTCAAACATGTCCAAAATGAAATTTATTATCTTCCCTACCCAAATTCAACCTTCCCTTAACTTGCCCTATTTATATTAAGCACAGCATCACCTTTCCATTTACTCAGATTTTTATCCTGGGAGGTATCATTGACTTTTTCTTCTTCACCCCAAAAAGCCAGTTCATAACACCTTGTTGATTCTCCATGCCCACCATGTTTCATATTTGCCCCCTTTCTCTCTCTTCACACAGCTATCACTCTAGCTCAGGTATTCATCATCTCTTACTTGGACTATTACAACAAACTCCTACCAATCTAATCATTCTTAAGCTTCCAATCTTTCCCCCTAATCTAGTTTCCACAGAGCTGCCAAAATAATCTTTCTGAAACATGAATTGGACCACTTACAGTGCCATGTTCAAGAACTTTCTACGGCTTCCTATTGCCTCTAGTATAAAACGTGCAACATTCAGGATAATATCTAAGATAAAATATTAAAGTATCTCATTAGTACCCTCTGCACCTGTGATTCAACCTTTTGACCGGAGGGCAGGGCCATGGGCTCCAGGGCTTCTATTTAAGGTGGGAGTCCAACACAGTCTTCTCTTCATTTCCCACCAATTACACTGCCCTTGAATTTCATGATGCCTTTTTTTCCTCAAAGAAACTCAATGGGTGGAAAATCTTATTATCCTACCTGATTGAATTAGCCTTCTGACTCACATTTCATCAGCATGTTCTGCCCTTCTGATTGCACTCTCTGACTAGAGGACAGAGCCATAGGACCCCCTCCGTTTAAGGTGGGGGTCCAGCACAATCTTCTACCTATTTCCCACCAGCTACACTGCTTTTGGACTTCTTTGGATTCTCATCCTGCCCCCACCCTAGGTGCATTCTCCCTCTCTACCACTCTCCCCTTGCCCACTTTTCACCTTTTGTGTGTCTTCCCCCATTAGTCTGTATCTAATGCCATCTAACGATGGCAGGGACCATCAGACTTTTTATTTGTATCCCTAGGGTTTAGCCCAGCACAATGCCAGGCACTTAATAAATATCTACTGATTATTAACTCCTCAGCTTGGCATTTAAAGCCCTTTACATTCTAGCTTCTGCCTACTAGCCTTTCTTAATTTATAGCACATCCCTCCCTTGCAAATACTCTATGTTCCAGCCAAAATGGCTTACTCGCTGCTGCCTGAACCTGGCATTTCTTTTCTAGCTTCTCAGTCTTGGTACAGGATATTTCTAATACTTGGAACATGCTCTCTTCATCTCTTCTTTTTAGACTTGTTAACTTCCTTCAGAGTGTAGTTCATGGGAAGAGTTTCTGATCCCCTAGTTGTCACTGCTTTTTCTCCTTGCTTCTCAAATCATCATGCAGATACTTACTTGCTTACAGGCTGTATTCATCTCTGCTCCCTCCCTCTCCCTCATTAAAACATAAGCTCCTTTAAGGGTAGAGAGTGCTTTTCTTTTTGTCATTGTAACACCCTTGTTTCCCACATGGCTGCTCTCCTTGACATGACTGGTTCCTAAAAATCTTATCTGCTCTGAATCTGACACCTCAGCATTCCTCCGACTGGAGAGGAAGGACATTGAAGAGCTCCTCCTAGAGCCTCCATTTAAGGGGGGAGCCCAGGGCAGCCATCTCATAATTTCCCATCCAGCTAAAGGAGTTAAATTCTTGCCTCCTGTTCCTCCTCACCCCATCCCCTTTCCCAATTTCTTTTTATGTGTTACCTTTCCTCATTAGATTGTGAATTCCTCCAGAACCCATGCTGCCTTTTGGCTTTTTGTTGTTTGTTTTGCAACCCTACCCCTCAGCAGAATGGTTGGCATATAGCGGTTGCCTAATAAATGTTTACTGAGCAAACGAGTAATGCAACATCCAGCCTAGTGTCTGCATCTTATATGTCCTTAATAAAGGATAGCTGGATTAGAATGGATTATCTTCATTTTACAGTTGAGAAAATTGAGGCAGACAGCAGTTAAATGACTCGTCCAAGGTCACACAGCTAGTATCTGAGGCTGTGTTTGAACTCAGGTCTTCCTGACTCCAGGTTCAGTGCTCTATCCACTGTGCCACCAACCATCTTCTCTTCCCTTCGGTATCTCCACACTGAAAAAATACAGGCCTAGACTAAAAACAGTTTATAGATAATAAAAGCTGATAATTATATGGTATTTTAAGGTTTACAAAGTACTTCACGGTCTTTGTTTCATCCTCCAACATGTTTTAAGAGCAGAGAGAAGAAAGAGATCAAGGACAGTTTGAGTACATCAGCATGGTACAATGGATGAAGGATAGGCGGGATATATAAAGGCTGAAGGGAGAGAGAAGGGTATTTCAGGAAATGGAACTACATAAAGCACAGATGTAGTGTTACACATGGTCTGTTTATGAGACATTAATCAGGGTGAAAAGTGTAGGTCTGGTATTAGGGAGCAGTTAGAAATAAAGCTGGATACATAGGGTGGGCCAAATTCACTTCTATGGTGCTATGGGTACAGGCAGGCAACTGTACTCTGGCTGATATCCAGGTGATGAATATGAGACTTTGCCTAGTATTCCCCAAATACCCTTTAATTTGTTAAGCCCCACATCTTAAAAAAAAAAGCTGTACAAAACAGATTTACAGTTTCATATACAACCCTTTCTTTTGTTTTGTATAGGAAAACATTCATATTTGTTGATATTTGTCAAGAAAAAAGTACCAAGCACCAGTAGTTATACTGTTTCCTGGTGAGTTGAAAGCTGCTTTTTCCCCCTTGTTATATAAAAAATGCTATCCTAATATCATTTTCATAGCTTCACAGTTTTCATATATAATGAAAACAATCTAGTTACTACTTTGTTATAAGTTAATTATAACTATGCTAATATTTAGGTGATGCTATTTTTGTAAAATTCTTGCAAGTACCAAAACTCAATTAAATAAATATTACTATTCATGGAAAAAACCAAGACATTGAATTTTAACTGACTATACATGTTTAAGCATTGCTATCAAGATTCCATCTTTTAATTTTTCCTCCAACTTTTAAACTAAGCTTTATTTTTTTCATAATATGCCGACTGCACTGACTGATTCACTACATATTAGTGCTGTTAGCTGGGTATCCTTACTAGTGCTTGGCAACACTACTATTAATCTCTTGCTGATGACTTGTCACTTCCCATATCTTTCACTTTTTTTTGAGTCTCTAACTTTATTTCCACCCCAATGATTTATACAAAGTAAGCACTTAAACATTTATTTAATTGGATAACCTCAACAATTAACTTTATTGAGATGACTACAGTCATCCACTGTGAGTTCTTATAACCTTCCTCTTCTCTATCTCAAATTCACAATATACCATTATCCATTCTCTCTCTTTATGTCCCTGTCTCAAAGGGAAAAGTATCTCCTTGCCTTGCTATGGTAATGAGTCCAAATGGTCTCATGATCCCATCCCATTCCTACCTCCTCTGAAACCTTGCTCTATCAACTATCCTCAATCAAGCCCTCTCTAACAGCTTTTAAAAAATTCTTCCTACAAAAATGTGGTAACTATTATCCTTAAAAACAAAACAAAACAAAACAGAACTACTTTTCTTTCCTTTCCAGATACCTTTCAAATCTTTCTCTCTAATAATCTTAATCTGTTTCCTGAGATCCAGATTTGCAGTTCCAATTCTTTACTGGACAAATCCTACTTTTTTCAACCAACACCTCAAATTCAACATAGAAAAAATTGTATAAGATCTACAAATTGGACTAGATGGCTTCTGAGCTTTCCTTTGAGCTTAGATATTCTATGAACTTCTCCTAAAAATGTGCCTCTCCTTCTGGCTTCCCTATTTCTATTAACAGGATCCACCATTATCCCAGTGATCCATGCTATAAAAGCTTGAAGCAACTTTTTTACTCGAAAAAAAAAATTTTTTTTTTAAATAAATTTTTTTGGCTACTTCTATGTCTTAATCATCCATTCATTTTTTAAATCCCTAAAAACTTTGTCTTTATTGCTCTAATGAAACTGATCTCCAGAAGAGATTACTTACCATCTAATTATCAAATCTAATGGCCTACTCTTAGTCTTCATTCTCTTTGATCCTTCTGGAGCTTATGACTTGCTGACTGCTCCTTTCTTCTTGAAACCGCTTTCCTTGGGGCTCCATAACTATATTCTGGCTTGTCTTCAAAGCTTTCTACTGCTCTTTCCAGTTACCAATGATCTCTTCATTGCCAAATCCAATGGCCTTTTCTCAATCCTCATCCTTCTTAACCTCTCTGAAGCCTTTGACACTGTGATAACCCTCTTCTTGATAGTTTCTTCTCTCCAGCTTTTCATGACACTACTCTCTCATGGTTCTCCTCTTACCAATCTAATCAATTTTAAGTCTACTCACTGGATCTTCATCCAGGTCCTACCCATCTGCCATGACAGATCAAGTCTGTCCTAGGCCCTCTTTTCTCCTCCCTCTATACTACTTCACTTGGTGATCACATCACAAATTGAATTATCCTCTCTATGATCATGATTTTCACATCTACTTACCCAGTCCTAACCTCTCTATTGACCTACAGACTCTCATCTCCAAATGTCTTTCAGATATCTTGAACAGGAAGGTCTAGCAGACATATTTAACTCAATATGTCCAAAATTAAACTCATTATATTTCTCCCTAAACCATCCCCCTTCAAAATTTCCCTATTGCTATAGAGGACATCATTATCCAAATCACCTAGACTCATAGCCTAGGTATCAACCTTAAATGCCCCACTATTTTTTTCCCCACCCCTTTCCCCATCCTATCTGTTGCTAAGATCTATTGATTTCACCTTTGCAATAACTCTTTCATATGCCCCTCCTCACTTCTGACACAGCCACCACACTGGTACAGGTCCTCCCAGATTACTGCAATAGCCTACAGTTGAGTCTGCCTGCCCCACGTCTCTCCCCATTCCAATCCATCCTCCATTAAGCCACCAAAGTGATTTTCTTAAAGCATAAACCTGACCATGTCACTACACTCTGCTTCCCCACTTAAAAACCTCCAGTGACACTGGCATCCTTGCTGTTCCATAAACAAGAAATAAGATGCTCTGATCTCTTTGTTCTCATAATTTTCTCTTGCTGTTACCATTCCTGGAATGCTCTCCTTTCTCTCTGCCTTGACTTCTGCAGCTTTGGATGCCAGTTAAAATCTCATCTTCTACATGAAGCCTTTCTTAATACCTCTTAATTTTAAGGACTTCTCTCTGTTGCTTACCTCCTATTAATCCTGTATATAGCTTGTTTGCACATATTTGTTTGTATGTTGTCTCATTAGATTGTGAGCTCCTCAAGGACAGGGATTGTTTTTTGCTTTTCCTTGTATCCCCAGCACTTAGCACAATGTCTGGCACAGAGCAGGTGCTTAATAAAATATTCAAGAATCCGTCCTTAGGCCTCTTCTCTTCTATCTTTCCTCACAGATTCAACAATCATCTTTACACAGAAGCCTTCGAAATCTCTCTATAAAAAGCTCAACCTCTTTCCTGACTCCCAGAGCTGCATCTCTAATTCTCTAGTAGGTATCTTCTCTTGGGTATTACACCAACACTTCAAATTCTGCATGGATAAACCTGCCTAATAATATGGACAAATTGGGATGGGTGTCCTCCCTTTCCAACTCTGAGATCCCGTGAAGTTACCCTGAAGTCTGCTTCTCCATTCCTGCTAACAATACCCACCAGAAGAACTTTGGGGCAATTTCCTTTTTTTTAACTAGTCCTTCACATCAACTCCTGTCACTAGTGTGACTCACATGTATTCCCTTCATGCCACCCCCTGTGCAGGGTCCTCTTTACTGGCCTTCAGTTTAATAGCCTCCTAATTGGTTTTTCATCTTCATTTATTTTCTGTTCCAATCCACCCTCTATGCCACTGCCAGGGTTAATTTCTTATGACACAGCTCTAATCATGTCACTTATCTGCTCAAAACCTTTGAAAGATTCCTGTTTCCCAAAAACGTCTAAACTTTTTTTTAGCAAGATATTCAAAGCATCACTATGCTACGGCTCTAACTCACCTTCCTTGTATTCTATCCCATTAATCTCCTTTTGTGAATCCTCTATACCTGAGTTTTCACTATTTACTATGTCCTACACATGTTCTGTATCTTTCTATACTCATGCTCTATCTTCTGTCTACTACATACATAACATCAAAAAAGCCTCTGTCTGGGGAAATCCTATCAATTAATGCTCATCTCAAAGGTTACCTTCTTCATGAAACTTCTTCTGACCTCCCTGACCAAAGGTATTCTTTCTTCTCCAAGCCCTTATAGCACTTTCTTTGTAATAATGATAATATGAATGAGAGCTCTTATTTATGTAACACTTTAAGATTTATAAAGCACTTTCTAACACCAGCCCTGTGAAATAGGTAGTGCAAGTACTATTATCCCCATAGGGGAACTATTTAATGACTTCCTCACCCATGCTCCTACAATTAGTAAACACCAAAGCCAGTACGTGGCACAGCTGAGACATGAGCCCAGGCCTCCTGAGAAAGTCTAGTTCTCTTTCCACTTTCCTCCTCTGCACATCAGTTATGATGCTTATACTGTCTGGTGTATTAATATTTGTGTATAAATGGTATTGCAGATTCAGAGATGGCCATAAGAGTCTGAAAGGCCTGGGCTCAGGTCCTGCCTCTGATATATACTTGCTGTGTGATCCTGGGCAAGTCACCTGACCATTCAATGTCCTGGGCAACTCTCTAAGACTTGAAGTTGCAAATCAGGTTCTTATCTTCACTGGGTGAGGAGGCGTTCTCACTGGGAGCGCCCTATGCTAATGAAGTCACAAGCTCTTGTTCAAAACAAAATAAAATAATGTCCCCACCAGATGGTTAAGTTCAAAGTGCAAAAACCATGTTGTTCAGATAGATATACTCTGCAGTATCTTACATGGAGTAGCATTTAAACATGTATTGACTGAACAGAATTAAAAGCTCTTCAGGATATATGACTTTATCCTTTCTATAACTTCTAAAGTTTATAAATGAGATCAAATAAACACGTATGTACTCTGTTATTTAAAAAGAGAAGATGTTCTGAATTTTAAACCATGATCACAATATACTTCTACATGCAATAATATATACGAACACTTGGCATAGTAGAAGATTTTTTTCTTTCGGGTCCTACAAGAGGACTTGCTGTCATCTCTGCTTTGGATCCAACTACAGTGCTGCCAAGTTTATGAGATACATCTTTGTCCCACTCCTCTTTTTGCTCACTTTCCGCACTGTTAGCCTGAGCCCTTTTGGTGTATGACACAGCAGCAGGAATTGATGGACCAACTGTAAAATAAAACATATCATCATCAGCTGAAAATTACTCATTTTTTCTGTTCATAAGTTAAATTTGATTCTCTTTGATCTTAGAAATGTGTACCTTTGCAAATTTTATGCTGAAATCTGAACCAAATATGACTGCTCTTTTGAAGAAAAAAAAACTTGGCAAAAAGAGGTAAGTTATCTACTATTTTTGACACAACAAATCAGTAAATCAACAGGATGAGGAACAAATAGGCACATAAAGGGGTGGATCCTCAATCTTTAGAAAGAATATCACAAACCCTGCCCCTTTGACTATGCTTTCTAGAATGCCTACTCCGTAATTAATACATTTGCTTTCTTCTCAAACCTTTCTTCTTTCCATCTTCTGTCTCTCAATGAGAGCTGGCTCCTTCATGCTGACACTGCATCCCTAATCACCCTTTCCAATATTGGTTGTATTTTCATTTACTTCCAACTCAGGCTGTGGTGGAGGAGCTAGAATATTCCTTGTTCTCCATTCCTACTTCCTAATTTGCCATCACTGAGTAACCTCTCCTTCTTTGAGGTTCCAATCAATATCAACTTATCATCCAATTAAGATTCTGATAGATACTATCAGCTAACTCCAAGGACATTTCCTTCCTTCGGTCCTCAGTGAGTTCAGTATTTGACTCATAGTCTTTCTCTCCACCCCAACTCTTCCGGTCCTCTAACTAGGACAAGATGATATACATGTTGTTACTCTGTCAAGCACCCTCATTTCTCAGTTCCTCTATTCACTCATTTCCAATGATCTACTCTACCTCTCCACCTCAGGTACACAGGGACATTTGATTTTGCTATTACCCACAAGCATTACACTTCCATGCTCATGAACTCTAAAATCCCAATATCTGACCATGTTTTGTTTTGTTTTGTTTTTTAATTATTACATCTTTTGCTCTGCCTTGTGACAACATACCCTATTTCTCATCCTCACCCCTCAGTTCATTCCCAAGCTACCCCTGTCCCCTCAACTTAACTCCCTTCTGTATACAGACCTCTTGGAGAATCAGTCCAACTCTATACTACCTTCTGCTCCTGAGTGCCTTGCCCCCTCATCTCATCACAACCACTCCTTGTCAAATCCAAACCTTGGATTACTACCCCATCCACCTCCTTTGTTTCTATTTAAATGCTGATGAACAGAACTAGAGAAAAATCACAGAACTCTGCTGAATTGATTCATAACAAACTTATGTTACGTAACTTCAACAGGACCCTTTCCACAACCCTCTCAGCTAAGGATTCTGCCTCAAATTTCACTGGAACAATTGATGTCATTTGATGAAAGCTTCCTCTTCTCTCCCACTAATCTCACATTACTCAGATGACTTCCTTTGCTACTGCCTTCATTTCTGTCCTACGTGAAGAGGGGGCCCTTCTGCTTGCCAAGGAGAACACTTCTACACTCACGAGTGAACCCGCTCTATGACATTTTCCTAAATAGAATGTTTCCTCTAGTATCCTCATTCTTTCACTAACGTTCGATCTTTCCCTGTCCCAGCTGCTTCCCTGCTACCTAAAAACACAAAACCCCTCATTCCATCCTACCATTCCTGCTAGCAACTACACTATCTCTCCTCCCTTTTGTAGTGAAACTCCTTAAGAAAACAGTCTGTACCAGATCCTTCCACTTCTTCTCCTCTCTCCAGCTTTTTAAACCCTCTGCAGTCCAGCTTCTGACCTAATTAATTATTCAACTGACATTGCTCTCTCACAGTTATCAATGACCTCTTAACTGTCAAATCTAATAGCCTTTTCTTAATCTTCATCCTTCTTGGCCTCTCTGCAGTCTTTGACACTGTTGATCACCCTCTTCTCCTGGATATTCTCTCATCTTTAACTTTTTATGACATCACTCTAGCCTGGTTCTTCTCCGAACCGACTGATCATTCTTTGGTCTCTTCAGATATTCATCCAGTTCACTTCCACTAACGGGGTACCCCCCAAAGCTCCTTCTCTTCTCCTTCAACACTATTTCACTTGGTGACCTCATCAGCTCCCAGAGATTCAATTATCATCTCTATGTTGATAATTCCCAGATCTACTTATCTAGCTGAAACATTCTACATTACTTAATCCTGTGTATACATACATAGACACAGATACTGATACATACTGATAGTAAGTTCAATATGAGAAATTTGGAGTTTATATCACTAGAACACAATTGCCTAGTAGAAATGTTCATATTATTCTCTTCATCAAACTGGACGTCTCATAGATATCTTAAGCACACACATACAAAACTGAACTTACTATCTTTCTTCCCAACTTCCCTGTTTCTGTGCAGGGTACCACCATCTTCCTAGATACCCAGGCTTGTAATCTGGATACCATCCTCAACTTCTCACTCACCATATCCCAGCAGTTGCCAAGTCTTGTCATTCCTACCTTCATAATATCCTAAGGAGACAACATCTTCCCTATATGCTCTCTTCTCTCTTTTGATGCTGCAACCATGCTGGTGCAGGCTCTCATCACCTCATGCCTGCATTACTGCAATAGCCTATGTGCTGGTCTCCCTGCTTCAAGTCTCTCCCTACTCTATTCCATCCCCCACTTAGCTAGCTGTAAAGCTGATCTTCCTAAAGCACCAGTCTGACCATGTCACATCTCTATTCAACCAACTCCAGGGGCTCACTTTTACATTCAGGATCAAATATAAAATCCCTTGTTTGGCTCTCTATAACCTGAGCCTTGCACCTCACCCCAAGTACTCTGCACTCCAGTGTTACTGGCCTCCTTGCTGATCCTAGAACAAGACATTCTATCTCTTGACTCTGGGTATTTTCATGGCTGTCCCCCATGCCTGGATCTCTGTCCCTCTTCTTCTCCATGCATCCTAGCTTCCTTGCCTTCTTTCAGATTTCAGCTAAGTAGAAACCTTTCCCAATCCGCCTTAATGCTAGTGCCTTCCCTCTTGGTTTTCTTGTTTACCTCCAACTTACTCTGTATATATCATTTGTAAATAGTTGTTTACATGCTGTTTCTCCTAGGCACTTACACTGTATATGTTCTGTACCTAATTATTTGCATGGTGTCTCCCTCATTAGAAAGAAATCCCTGCGGGGAAGGACTGTGTTTTGCTTTTCTTTGTATTCACAGTCCCTGGCATATAGCAAGCACTTAGTGAATGCTTCCTGAACGATTAGTGCTTGCTTGCTGACTTTGTATATTACATTACTTGTTTGAAAATGTTTCCCACCATGATCACTGAAACGCCTCTGTTTCTGATTTGCTGATATACTCCTCTGGACCTTCAGATGAGCAGGAGATTGCATAGAACTGTTGTTTAGGTCACTGCTGGGTCGAGATCGCTGACATAAGTTGCCACTGGACAAAGATTCACTTCCTTCAAACTAGAAGCATAAAAAAAAGGACATTAAGATTTTTAAAAAGATCTGAAAGAGGTGACATGTACACTTGTTTTATTAATCGGATATTTTAAAGCTTGGTAAAGGAAGACCCCAGACTCAAAAAAGAAGAACCCTAAATAAAACAGAGTCTGATCTCTGATGACAAAAACACTTATTATCTGAGAAGAGCTTGAAAAAGAAAACTTGTGGGGGGC
>NW_020954576.1:85791908-85883633 GCF_900497805.2 Vombatus ursinus
ACACTTATTATCTGAGAAGAGCTTGAAAAAGAAAACTTGTGGGGGGCAGGAGGAAGAAAAAGAGAAGAGATAGAAAGATAGAGACAGGGAGAGTGTTCTCAGCTGCTCAAAGGGGTGAAATAAAATAGTTTCTAGAGGCTTTCAGGAGGGGTGCAGGGGGTGGGGGTAAAGGGAAAAGATATCTGTGGATGTAATAAGCCAGGTGGCAAGATGTTTAGAAAGTGCCAAGCAAGGTCTTGAGTCTGCAGCTACTGTTCAAGGTTGTTCTTGAGCTGGTCAAAGATGGTTTTGCGGTTTCTGGCTGCTATGGAGATATTTGGTATCTCCAAATTTGGCTAGAGTTCACTTGCAAAGGATTACTAGGTATGTCATGCAGTTTTGGGCTTTAGAAGCATTTCTGATTGGCCAGTTGCTGTGTAAGTCTAACAAATTAGTATAGTCATTGAAGGACCCACGTTAACAAGCTATTCTATAGTACTTTACCATTAAAGCAGGCATACCAGCAATGGCTGCTGGTTCCCAGAATTTCCAGGGTGTCAAGCTTACCCCTAACCCCTCCCCTTCAAGAAAAGGAGGTATGGTATACCTTGAAACTTACTTAACAGAGTTTCAATTACTCTCTTACTTTTTCCTAGGTTTGTATTTTAACACTTAAGGCATTGTTATTGTTCAGTCATTTAAGTAGTGTCTGACTCTTCATGGCCCCTTTTGAGGTTTTCTTGGCAAAGATACTGAATTGGCTTGCCATTTCCTTCTCTGGTTCACTTTACAAATGAGGAACTGAAGCAAATAGGGTTAAGTGACTTGGCTGGGGTCAAACAGTTAGTAAGTATCTGAGGCCAGACTGGAACTGGCACTCTATCCTCTGTGCGACCTAGCTGCCCTTTCATACACACATTCTATTATCAAAATTTTCTCTCATTTTAGTTATTATCCTTTCTCCATAAGAATTGTTACACTGGTCTTCTGGTATAAAAAATGACCAGTACAAATTTAATCCAAACCTCATTAGAACTATCAACCATCAATTAAATTATTTTTTAAAATCTCATAAACTAGGGTATTAGGCACTTGGTATTTCTGGGTATTACAAAAACTTTGGTAGTGAAGTAGTATTTTACAGTGGATACAGGGCTGGTCTTAGAGCCAAGAAGACTTGAGTTCAAGTCCAGCCTTTGTAATTGTGGGTAAGACATAACTCTCCAGTAACCCAGGAAACTCTTGAAGACTAAGTTACATTTTTGGACATGGAATGTGTATGGATGTATTTTGCTTGACTCTGCCTATTTGTTACAAGGACTGTTTTTTTTTTTGTTTTTCTTTTTACCCCCTCACCAAGACCAGTCTAATTTAGGAGGGAGAGGAGAATTAAAAATAGTGTTGCCAAAAAACAGGAAAAACTTAGTGAAGAGAACAGAAGAAAGGTCAGAAGAAAACACAAGCAGGTCAACTTTGCAAAGTAACAAGTTGAATTTATTACATGCATTAAAAAAAACAAACCCTAAGCCAGATATAATAGAGATGAACATATAATCCTTTTTCATTCTACTTTGTATATATATATGTTTTTGGGGGGTATTTATTCACAGTTCTACTCCACCAAAAAAATAAAAGATGTTGATGATACCTTTTTAGTTTAGTAGTCATACTCAGTAAGCTGCCAATAATTATATTACTTAGAAAGTCAGAAAGAAATACTTACTTCAGGTGGTTTTCTGCCCAGAAGTAGGTATGTAGCCATGACTTCATCATATTTCTGATTTATTAAGGATACATTTATTTCATCTCTTGAAAAACCCATTGTTACCATAATGTCTACAAAGGAGAAAATTCAGAAAACCACAAACTACTGTTAGTAAATAGGTTATAGTCTGCAAACCAAAAAATGGGCACATCAACAAAATCTAGATTTGACAATTAAGTCCTGATCTCACAATGTGTACTTAGAACACATTTTTAAACCTTTAAGTTAACATAGGTATACACATACTAGATACTTCTGATTACCCAAACTCAGATGATCCTCATGGTTCCAGGTCATTTATCATTGCCTACCACGATCCTGAGCTGGCCCCCTGTCTAGTCAGGCCTGGCACACTTACATACATGCCCTCCGACCAAACGCCTTCTGCTCTCTAATCTGCAGGAACAGTCTGAAGTGGGCAAGAAGTGATAGGGCTTGAATTCCATTGCATCTCTCCAATGCAGTGGAAAAACATTCTAGCTCTTCTTGTTTCCACCCTACTTTTAAGTCAGCTGTTCCAATGGTAAGACAGGAAGTAGTCACTGCCTCCAGAAGAAAGGAGTAACAGAGTTACTCCTCTAACACAGGAAAGTGGATTTCTGAGGGTCTTGGGGTAAAGAGGAAAGCTGACAAAAAGGCAAGGGAAAAGGAACAGCTGGCAGCAGCCCTTATTGATGATGTAAGAAGACCTAGAAGCACTCTTCAACTCAGAATGTTTTTTCAAATTTGAACCTTTTAAGTTTTTGTTGGCACATATTCTTCACTTATTTCTTACTCTGTTGGAGAGTCAGAAGAAATGTCAAATGTCTGTACATGTATGTAAATTGTTTTAAAGTTTCTCTGTGTCCTGACTGGCCTTTATGAAGATTAATGTATGTAGAAGAGACTACAGATAAAATATTTAAGGAAAATGTAGAGTAATTTCTAGCCTCTTAATTACAAAATAAAATTTGACTTTTAAACTAAATTTTTTCATAGAAAACTCAAGTATCTGTAGAATTAATAAATGTTTTTAATTTATAATGTATTTATAATCAGTGTGGTACAGTGTAAATAGCAGTGAAGACCATCATTCAGACATCACCTTTGACCCTTACTTGTGGTTAACAAGGGCAAGTCACTGAAACTCCCTGAGTCTTTTGAAATGAAGATACTAATACCTGTAACACTCACCTGACAGGCTAGTTGGGAGGGTGAAATGACATGATGTATGTAAAGTGTTTTGCAAACTTGAGAGCACTAGATAAATATCAGTTGCTCAGAATTTAAGGTTTTTTCCATTTTGCGAGATGTTGTTTTACGGGAGTCACATTTCTAGCTAGAAACATGACCACCAGTAATACTTACCTATTCTCTTTGTGTCATTGAAATCTGGTTCAGGCTCAGTATATGGCTTCAGTTCTTCTTCTTCATGACCAACATTCATCCACCGATCTTTCATTATTTGCTAGGAAATAAACTCAACATTATATTTGGTCGATCAGTTCATTCCATCACTTATTTCAACTCTATTTTTTGAATTGTGAATGTATCAGTTACTAAATCAGAAGCTATGCGAAGACTCAAGCAAGGGAGAAAATTATTCTCATGGAGATCACATGAGAGCTGCCATTACTGTCTAGGTCTACTTGTTAGTCCAAAAAGTTCTGTCTCTCATCTTCCTCCAAAGTCAAGCAAAAAGGAGTGTATATTGTGTTACTTATGAATATTAACTACAGTAACAAATTATTATTGTTTGGAGGTTCTAAAAACATATATTTAAATGAAAACCATAGTCTTAAACACCTGAGATAATGCCCCTGAAGAGCTGATTCTCTTTTCTTATATCCTTCACTTGACGCATATGTATGAAAAAGGTCTTAATTTACTGAACACAGGAAAGAAGAAATCATGGGGAAAGGAATTAGGGTCATTCATTAAGCATAGCACAGAGAATGAAACTTAATCAAAACAGAGGGTTAGGAACAGAGTAAGATGGAATGAAAGTAAAGAATTGTGGGCAGGAGTAGATTAGTGACGTCAGATTCAAGCTAAGGAACAGGACTGGGCTTTGAGTTGAGAAAGCAACAGGGAAGCTAACTTGGAAATCTATAGAGCATCAAAGTCAGGATAGAAAGTGAGGAAAAAGGAAAGCATATGACAGAAACTCTGAATTGTAAAAATGTTTAAAGAAAAAAAACCTCTTGAATATTCTATATTATCTGTTGCATGTTATAAATCCAAACATTTCAATATTATTTCCTTTTTACTGATTACTCTTAATCAGATAGTGACGAAAGCATAATTTCTCCTCCCTTCCTAAAAAATGTTTCTCATGCATAAACTACATACTCTAACCTTCTACTAATTAGTTTTTTAAAATTGTTATGCTTCAGAAAGCTCTTCTTATGGTTAAGAATATCTACTTAGAGGAGGTATTCTGCCCATTTCCTAATGAACTTGACAACTAGATCACAAAAGTAGAGTTCCAAATGTGAATTCTATTACCACATAAAATACACAGATCTCTGATTATGCTGCAGTGTTCTCCACTAGGCTCTTCCAAAGGGTTGTATTCATATACCAAGTAATCAGGAGGATCATGAGGATATTTGCATATAATTTTGCAAGTAATTTGTATGTGTTTACTAACATAGAGTGTAAATTTAAAGTTTTTTTTGTGTTTTTTTTTGTTATTATTTTTTAGACAATAAAGACAGTAGCTTCTATTTGTTTGTTATCACTCTGGGAAAATCATTTCACTGTCCGGTTGATTCATTAAAAAGAAAACTCAGGTGGTGAGCCCTCCAAATTCCAATTGTGAAAAATCCTAATGCCATCAGGTAACAACCAGTGATCAAGGAATATACATCACAAAATGGGAGAGACCAGGAATGGTCCTCAGAAGAAAAGGATTTAAAATGTTCCTGGAAAGAAATAAAAGAAGACTAATCAGATGCCTAGTATACAGGACAGAGCTGCTAACTTCTGCTCTATAGAGGCAAAATACCTCTAGGGATATGAACTTTTCATCCTGATGTGTTTCTCATCCTTTACCTGTCCCTTCCAATCTCCAGTCATTTTTTTTTTTTTAAATCACAAGCAAGAAATAAATACCAGTGTTTTTCTGAAGAAGAGCTGACCAGAAGATGTGATTACTGTATTATTTTAAGGATCTCTTGTAGGTGCAGGTATCCCTCTACTGACAGAGATTTCAATGTCTCTTACCCGAGTCAATTGCTGTGGCTAAAAAAATGCATCTATTACACACACACACACACACACACACACACACACACACACACTGAAGGAAGGTTTATATTTAAAAAAAAAAAAAAAGACTATTATTGTAGTCACTTAAGTAACTAGTGCCCTAATGTGGCAAGTGGGAAAAGGAGCTGACTCAGTCAAGTAGGAATTAAAAGAAAACAGCTCTTAAGTTTATAAAAAGCTATTACATACTTTCCACCTTTATCAAAAAGCAAAGGACTTTTGGTGATGACTGCCTATCCTTCCACCATTAAACACACATATCATCCTTTATTAGGAGGGAGGAAAGAACCATGAAATGTTGAACTAGATTACCCCATTCAAGAGACTTCAGCTCTCTAGACTCTCTAAACTAAAATCCTTCAAATATTAAGATTCAGCAATGTCTATTTTTGACAAATTTGTTGAAAGAAGAGGAAGGCAACGGTTTGAACTCCTTTTAAAAGTTATGGAACCTAAACAATCCCTCAAGGCCTTTTAAAATTGTAAGCAAAGTTATCTGACATGGTGTTCTCAAAGGCTATGACAGACCAGGACAAGCTGTACTAGGTTCTACCATGCTGGAAATGCTTTGATTACAGGCTTATGGAGTGAATGTCTGCTGTCTCAGGACCAGTCTAGTCAGATTTGGAGAAATGTATCAATAGGTGGCTATCAACATGATGAATACTTTGGCCACCAACAACTCTCAAAGACCGAACTCTATTCGCCTCCTGGCCCTGCTTCTGACTTTAAAGACTCTGACACCATGGCGTATAAAAGTAAGCTCCTCCTACATGACAGGCATTGTGCTAGGCACTTCGCAAAATTTTTTTTTTTTAAGGCAATTGGGGTTAAGTGACTTGCCCAGGATCACACAGCTAGTAAGTGTCAAGTGTTTGGTCTGAGGCCACATTTGAACTCAGGTCTTCCTGACTTCAGGGGCGATGCTCTATCCACTGCACCACCTAGCTGCCCCAGCACTTTGCAAATATTAACATGTCCAAAATGCTTAGCACAGTGCCTGGCACATAGTAGGAGTCTGACAAATGTTTGTTCCCTTTCCTTCTCCTCGTGTCATCTTTCCGCATTAGAATGCAAGCTTCTAGTGGGGCAAGGGTTGTTTTACTTTTTGCTTGTATTTGTATCCCTAGTGCTTACCATAGTACCTGATACATAGTAAGCACTTAATAAATGCTTGTGGCCTTGCCTTTTTGCCTCAAAGGCTACTTACCACATGATATAAAGGTGTTATATGTACTGGTGAAAGGAATAGCCACACTAATAAATTCAAGAACTTTGAAGTATTATCCTATGTCCACGCACATTTGTTTTAGATCACGACAGCATAGTGTATATACTCAATGGATCTGTGATCTCATAATCAATTTGGTATTTCTTTCATCAGTACTTGTAACCTATCCACACCTTTTCATCCTGTGTGATTTTTTTGGTCCATATATTTCCATAGAGCCTCCACAAAGAATCTATGCCACATGTAGGAAGTATTTTATTTTTCATTAGTACTAGTGCAACACATGAGCTATCCATCTAATGTTTCATGTAGGCTTTAACACATAAAATACAATACTGTATATAATCTCATAGTATTAAGAGTTTAAAGGTATGTTAAAGGTTACTTAATCTCACTATCATTTTACAGATGAGGAAACCTGAGGCCCAGAGAGATCTCTGGACAAGAATCATACATCTAGTAAATGGAATGGCAGACTTAAGATCCTGACCCATTATCCGACAGAATGTATTTAAATGATAAAACAAAGTATAGAAAGAAGAGGTTAAAATATAAAAGGAGAAGAGAGACATCAGTGTGGGGTGAATTTTCAGGAAAGACTTTGTGAAGGAGGAGGGACTTGAGATAAGCCTTGAAAAACAAGGATTTTTAGGGTATAGGCAGGAATTGTGAAGAAATGGGTTTCAGGGGCAAGAAAAATGGGTTAAGGCTGCAAAAAGCTATGAAGCCCCACATGAGGAGCTTGGACTCAATCCAAACATTTTAGGTCCTAAGTAGGGGAAATATATGGCATTTTATGAGAATTTAATCTGGATATGTACAAATTACTAGAACAAGGAGAGCAGGAGTAATGAGACTATCTGGGAAACAAATGCAGTATTTTAGAAGTGAAAGAGAGATGACCAACCCAGGGTAGTGGGATTAGCAAAGGAGAGGAAGAAAGAGCTTGGAATTAAAGATGACTCTAAAAATGTCAAGCCTGAGTGCTGGATAGTAGGATCATTGGGAGGAACAAGGAATCTAAAAAAGAAACAAAGACTCATTTGAGGTAGAGGGCTGATGACTGTGAGTTCTGGTTCAGGACATGTTGAGTTTCTTCATTTAGTAATACTTGGCTGTTTATTTAAGTAGGGCTGACTTTTGTTTAGAGCCAAAGAAAAATAGAGATGGTTAGCAAATGAATGAACGGTGATATTTACTTTTAAGATTTCAAGGTTCATCATTAAGTTTAAGCATCTTTGTTCCAAGAGCGGATGGAGCTATTGCCGCTGCAGTTAATCATCTGTTTCCCTGTAGGACTGGTGCATCATTCCAAAGAAAGGAAGAAAGGAGAGGGCAAGGAGAGAGGGTGATGGGCAGAGGTAGAAGAGTGAATGATGTTAGGTTCTTTCTTTTCTTCTCATCCTAGTCAATGGCAAGCAATTCCTTTCAGTTAACTGTTGGTATGCTCTATCCTATACCATGAACAATGTATGTTCCATATTACAGAAACATACTCTAGCAATAGCAGCTGCTACTTCTAAACAGAAAAAAAGTGTACCCATGTATGTACTTATGTGGAGAGAATATTTTCTTTGATTTTCTTTTTAGTTTGAGATAGAGAGATTATGAGGGAGAATACATGTGTATGCAGGTAATTAATTAGAATATTCTTCCTAATCCTGAATCCCGGGATAACACTTGTGAATAAATTAAGGAAAGCAAGAAATAATAAAAGAGACTGAACTGAATTGTTGACAAAAAATAGGGAAATACATATCTTTCTTTGTTTGGATAGCTCTGCTGTTCTGGCCATCTGTGTAGCCTTGGAAGCCAGTGGGGAGTTCAAAAAGGTACTGCATGTGCAGAGGGCAGAAGAGGGTCGCTGCTAGAACAAAAGGATGCTCACTTATCCCCAGGCTGGATGGCATAAGGTACAGGAAGAGAGAAGCAAATTATATTATGCATGGCTAGGTGACTCCAATAGGAAAACTGACAAAAACACAATTTAAATTTAATAAAAGAAATCATCATACTAGTTATCATTGTCAAAGGAATTGAAGTAAAATTATTGACAATATGAAAATAACACTAACAAAATGTGAGATATTTATAGGAAATCATTTTAATTATCCCATGACAATAAAAACATCATATTTAAGTTCTACATTCACAAAAGAGGTAAAAACTTAAGGGCTTCCAGATAGAAATATTATTTTAAAAACATTTTTTTGGCTTATACTAAAAGCCATATAGGAATCTGGAAAACTTCTAATGAGTTCTCACTTTGTGCTGGACTTGGAGTCAGAAAGATCTGAGTTAAAATCCTCCTTTAGGCACTAAGCTATTTAGCTGCATAAACTGGGCTAGCTTAATCTTTCAGCCTCAGTTTCTTCCTGTGTAAAATGGATATAATAGCATTACCTCACAGGGTTGTTGTGAAGATCAAATGAGATAATACATTAAAAAATCCTTTTTACCAAGATATGTAAATGATAAGTATATGTAAGACTAATAACCATTCTCCAATAGATAAGTGGTCAAAGGATATGAACAAGCAGTTCTCATAAGTAGAATAGGAAAGTATTTACAACCACATGGAAGAATGCTCCAAATCACGAATAATAAGAGAAATGCAAAGCAAAACAATTCTGGGGTTTCACCTCCCACCCTGCAAATTGGCAAAGAAGACAAAAAATGGCAATAGTTAATATTGGAGGGATCATGGAATGACAGGCACACTAATACATCGTTGGTGGAACTGTGAAATGGTACAAACATTTTGGTAAGCAATTTGGAAAAAAGTGACTAAAATGTCTACCCTTTGAGCCAGAGACTCCACTACAGGGCCCATACCTCAAAGAAGCCATCAATAAGGAAGAAAAAAAAAGTCCCCATATGCTCCAAAATATTTATAGCATATCTTTTTGTGATAGCAAAGAACTGGAAACAAAGTAGATGTCCATCAACCGAAGAATGACTAAATAAATTATGACACAAGAATGTAATGGAATACTACCACTCTATAAGAAATCATTATGTGTAATGAATACAGAGAGGCATGAAAAGATCTATACGAACTGATGCAGAGTGAAGTAAGCAGAGCCAAGAAAGCAAGATACAATGACTATAACAATGTAAACAGAAAGAACAATGTCACACCAAAAAATAAAAAGTGAATGCAACAAATCAAAAATGACTTAAATGAAGGGAGATGAGGGGACACCCCCAACCCAACCTTTCATAGAGATGGGATGTCCACAAGTGTTACACAGTGCATATATTTCAGACTTTTTCTCACATCAATCAATTATGCTGACTTTTTTTCCCTCTTAAAAAAAAAATATTTGTTATATGGAATGGCACTCTGGAAGGGTTAGGGATAGGGATTTTTGGGATAACTACGATGATGTACAAAACAGAAGACATTAATAAAATCTTATTTTAAAAGAAGACAACAACAAAAAAACCCCTTTACAAACCTTAAAGCCTATATAAATTCAACCTATTATTATAACCTGTTGTGACTACCTAAGTATGCTACAGATAATTTCCCTAGCCTAGAAGATGCAAAAAAAAACAAAAAAAAAAAAAAAATTTGAGAAGTTACTTAATTTCACTGGCCTCAGCTTCTTTATCTGTAAAAAGGGAGGATTAGACAAGGTGACCCTCAAATTTCCTTCCCCCTGTTTCCTTCCAACATTATTTGATTTTGACATCAAATTACTTTCCTAATTTACTTTTACTTGACAATAAATCACCTCACAATTATTTTCCTAAATTAGGGAAGGGAGAAAAGAAAGAGAGTAGGAGATTAGGAGAATGAGTAGGGAGAAGAAGTGAAAAAGGCTTTATACAAGTGATAAAGGGGCAGCTAGGTGGCGCAGTGGATAGAGCACTAGTTCTGAAGTCAGGAGGACCTGAATTCAAATCTGGAATAGGAATGAGGAAATTCCTCAGATACTTGAAATTTACTAGCTGTGTGACTGCCTGGCAAAAAACAAACAAACAAAAAAAGATAGGCCTTTGTTTGGGGCAGCTAGGTGGTGCAGTGGATAGAGTCTTGGAGTCAGGAAGACCTGAGTTCAAATCTAACCTCAGACACTTCACACTTAGTAGGTCACACAGACCCTGAGCAAGTCACTTAATCCCGATTGCCTCACCAAAAAGAGAAAAAAAAAGTGATACAGACCTTTCCTGTTATGGAATTTTTTTTCCAAGTCAGACATTTGTAGTATAGTGTAGTTTAACATTTGGTTTGAAGCACTGTCATTTCTTAGATCATTGTGTTTGTTCATATTCAAATTTAAATACCAAACTAGCTTCTAAGGTCAAGGATATTATTTTTGTATTACCCATGTCACATCTCCTACCTGTTAGTGCAATTATCAAAAGTTGACAGTATATATACATCTATAACAACATGGAAAAAAACACCATTTGACTACTTGTCTAGATATTGAAACAATTTACATGGAGTAGAGAACTGAACATTGATTTCATTAATTTTTCTTTCACTATGCCTCCAAAGGGAAGGAAGGATAAGAATGGTAGTTAATAAAATTATACTGTACCCCAAAGAATGCATATGTAAAATGATAGTTAATAAATTTAAATAAATTATAAATACATGATTGGATGGCTATTAGAGCTTATATGTGTGGGGTAAAAATATTAATTATTAGTTTACTGAAGCTATCAAAGCAGTTTTTAATTTGAGCAAATTTCAGAGAGAAAGAAGAAATTAAGAAAGCTAAGTAACAAGGTCATTTCAATTCATAATTCACTGGTTCTTCATTTATGGTTTGCAAAGTACAATGAAATTAGAGGAAGGTGAGGGAAAAAAAACTTAACAACTAAAAATACAAGTCCCTGCTACATCAAAGACAATTTCCTGAGGCTTTGTTTAAAAATAATTCTAAATGTTCTCTTTCTCTCTGAAAAGCCATTTCTGGCAATTGTAAAATAGGTTTCTACAAAATGATAGAAGCAATAATACTTCCACTGTGGCCTCTTTGATACATAGTTGTCAGAGATTCAGATTGTATAAGCTAGAATGCTTTTCTACAGGTGCTGGTCCTATGGAGGCTTATAATGTAAAAACACCTAGTTAATTGGAATATAACAGCAACAATTTGGCTTTTCGAAACAACTCAGACTGCATATAATGTTTACTTTAAAACTAAGGCCAGAAGTTATCTTAATTTAACGACTATGAACTTAAATCACTTAAGTACATTTTGTGAACCACTCAAAGCAATTTAAATGACACCTATCCCTAAACCATTTTCCGTACATTCTTTTTAATTTGCTCATTAGATTATCCCATTATTATCACTCCATGACAGTAATCACTTGCTAAAGTAAAACTTGGGAAAAGGAGATTCCTATGAAGAAATGAGGGAGGATAGTTAGGGAGAACAAGAGAATCATGAGGATCACAGGCTTCTGTGTTGATACAAAATTCTGCAATTAAATTAGACATTAACAGTCTAATCCCCAAGAGGCGGTGCTGGTAACTGACCTAATAATCTGTAAGACTTGGGTTCAAGTCTGATCTCTGAAAGATAATGTTTGACTTAGGGCAATTCACTTGACTTGTTCATACCCTAGTAACTCGAAGTCTATAAAAGTTGCAAAGCAGTTGCTGATTTGCATCAATGAAGAGTTTCCATACTGGGAATCCCCAATGAAATCACAGGTACAAACCAAAATAAACAAATAGGCTAAATATAATAAATTACCTATAACAACTGAGTTCATTAAAAAAAATTTTTTTTTAACAAAGCTGGGCTCTTCCAGTATATAGCTTTTTAATTTTAAAAGCCATCTGCATTGTCTATTTCAGGGAGGAAAAACACACACAAAACCATAAAATGGAAGGAATAAATCACATTCAAATAAATATCTCTGAAAAACAGATCTTACATTGGCCCAAAGACATAGATAGTTTAGTATTATTCCCAACAGAGGTTTACCATTTCTTAATTTCCACCATCTCTTGACTTCCACCAAACATGTTATCCTTTAGTGAAAAATACTTGTGGAAAAAAATTACAAAGCCCAAACTAACCTGAGAGCTCTGTACACAGGGATGGCTCACTATTAGGATGCTTCCTAACCAGCATGGAATCCGTGTCAGAAAGCCCAATTGCTACACTAAAAAAGTACAGTTTAAAGGAAGTTAATTATCTGAATTTTCTACCTCTTCTATTAAGGCAGACAAATGAAACAAAAATGTCACTAGTGCACAATACATGCTGGATTGTTGAAATCATTTTAGTACATGCTGTAACACTTCTAAAAATAGAGGGGCATAACACTCAACGAATAGTCTTTTCCTAAATGCACAGCAACAGAAGAAAATGATGATAAGGACATTAGATACTTTGAAGACTAATATTTTTGTCACAAATGGCTTCTAACATGGTTATACAATAGGTTTTATCAAAATAAATAAGCCATGTTTACTAAATATTTATGGGGTACATGTGACACTGTTTTAAGTACTCAGGTAACACTTCCTATATGTCCCAGTTAAAAACTCCTAAATTTTTCTATACTGGCCCAGAGAACATTTTAACTAAAATTCTCCATTAGCTGTGTCACTTGCACTATCTCAGCTTTTCTGTGACAAAAGTATTTTGTAAACCTTAAGGTACTATATAATTTTGAGTTACTATTCATTTTACAAGTATTATCCACACGTTAGATTTGAATTTGTGACATTTTAATTCATTAAATAATTATTGAGTATCTACAATATTCAAGGCACTCTGTTAGCTTTTCTTGCTAACTACTTAATCTTTCCAATGAAGATCTTTCACAATTCCGAGTAAAAGTCAACTGTATTCCTATTTTCATAATGTCTTAAAGCACAATATCCAATAACTTGCAGTAGAGCAAATAAGAAGCAAATCTCTTTCCAGAAAGCCCTCACTGGACAAAGAATAAACCATATACGTTATGTTTTTTAATAGAATTTCTTCTAGTTCAATGCATTACAAAACCATCAATTTTCCTAAAAAGTACATACTTTTGCAAAAGTTCTAGGAAAGTTTTTCCATCACTGGAATGTTTAGTTACACTCTGAAGTTTATTTCCATAAATGACTTACTTCCAAGCTGCCTCTTTTTATTGGATTCAGTACTAACAATTTTTTCAGAAGATTTTCACAGTCTGTAGACATATAGAATGGAATACGATACTTTCCTCGTAAGACTCGCTCCCTCAGTTCCTTTACAGAAAAAAAAAAGTTTTTATATATGTGTGTATGTATATATACATAGTTACAGCTGACAATTGAAATTATAAAGATTTAGAGTAAGAACTTATCCTGAAGTTAAACCATTACCTTTAGATTCTGACCATCAAATGGCAAAGATCCACTGACTAATGTATACAAAATGACGCCAAGACTCCATACATCTACTTCAGGGCCATCATATTTCTTTCCTTGGAAAAGTTCAGGAGCTGCATAGGGAGGACTTCCACAAAATGTGTCTAATTTGTTTCCAACTGTAAATTCATTACTAAAACCAAAGTCAGCTATTTTAATATTCATATCAGCATCAAGAAGAAGGTTTTCTGCCTAGGAGAAAAATGTTAAAAAAGAAAATGATTTGCAAAGGAAAAGTATATAAAAACACAATTTGCCTAATTAAAGACATGCTCCAGTTAATTAAAAAAAGTTTCCTTTTATTGTTCTCATTTACTAAATACCATCTCAATATCTTGGAAGTAGCCTCACTTTCCTATAATTATCCAATTTAATTCTTTTTTTCTTTATTTTTTTTTAATTTTTAATTAATTTATTTTGAATTATCAACAATCACTTCCGTAAGTTTTTGAGTTTTAAATTTTTCTCCCTCTCCCTCCCCACCTCCCTAACCAAGACGGTGCGCAATCTGATATAGGCAACAAATATACATTCCTATTAAACATATTTTCACATTAGTGATGTTGTAGGTATGAATTAGAACCAATAGGAGGAATCCCCAGAAAGATATCCAATTTAATTCTAACAAATGCCATTTCAAAGGCTCAGAAACACAGCCTTATCTTTCAGTATACACTTATTTAGTTTAGTTCTAACAAACATGATTTTTAAAATATAAAATTAAATTTATAATATAAAAGTATTCTTATAAATGCAATTTCACTTAAACCTGCCCATAATCCTTTCATGTTTATAATAATGATAAGAACACCTGACATTTATATAATGATTTATGATTTGCAAAATGCTTTATGTATATTACCTCACTTGATCTTCACAATTCTGACAGTATAAGTACTATAAGTTTTATTCACATTTTATAGTTGAACAAATTAAGGCTGAAATAGGTTAAGAGAATTGCTTATGATCACACAGTGAGTATCAGAGCCGGGACTGACGCCAGATCTATCCAAAGAGCCTAACAGGCACACAGATATAGGGCTGGACTATTCCCTCAGTTAACAGATGTGGAAACTGCAGAACAACAATAATAATATTAATAATAATAGCTAACATTTACATAGTGCTTACAATGTGCTAGGCACTGCACTAAATACTTTACAATTATCTCATTTTATCCTACAACAACTCTGGGAGGTAGGTGTTGTTATTATCCCTATTTTATAAAAGAGGGAACTGAGGCAAATAGAGGTTATGATTTGCTTAGGGTCACACAGCTAGTAAATGGCTGAGGTTGGATTTCAACTCAGGTCTTCCTGACTCCAGGTCTTGCACTCTATTCACTGCGCCATTGAGCTGTTTCTCCAAAACAACTAAGCAGACAAACAAAATGAAGGAATGAAGTGCACAGCTCTAATAAAAAAGCAGAAAAATCTAACTATAAGTCAACTAGTTTGGGTAGTATTCATTCATCAAAAATACAGTATTCAACAAAAGTAAAGTAACAAGAATTACACATTAGCCTCTAGTAATAAACCTTTCCTTCCTATATTAAAAAAAAAGGATGATGTTAATTACCTTACTAGACATGATTGGGAAGCTCTTATCATAAGTAACTGTCACATCAAGAATTGGCTAACTAGCTAAATTATAAATAGCACCTTATTTCCAAAGCTCTCCCAAAGGAAAATAAATGTGATTCAGATTCCAAAAATATTAAAAGGTTTTTTTTTTAAAAGGGGTGAGGTATTACATTTGTGATGCTGTGTGATAGTGAACTAAAATCCATTTTAATATTTGTAAGAAAACGTGCATTTCTGAGAAAATAAATTCGGCTTAAATACTCAAATGGATTTATGATCTTATCAATATGGACATTCCTTCCAACAGCGCCCACCACAGTATATCCATGTCCATTCTATGTGATTCTTATTCATGTCTTCTCCTAAGTTCATGGAGGGGGTCCATGCAATGTGCTGGAGTCCTTCATTTTCTCCTGTCCCTGTGAGGATACCAGTGTGGCACACAGGTTGTTCATTAGTTAAACTTCATTCTTGTCATATGACCAAATCATCTTTGTGCCACTCTGTGATCTAACCATCTGCAGAGATAAATCCAAGTCCTACTATGATACATAGTGAGATAGATAGCTTATAGAACTTGTCTAGCATTAAATCTATCTACATCTTGAATAGTGAAAATGGGCAGACTGAGAGCCTTCAATTGAAACAGGAGAAAAGGCTGGCTTTTTCTCATGAAATTTAAGATAACCAAACATTTCCTGGAAATGAAGGTCTATCTTTTTAATACCAATATTCTACCATTTGTTGCTGTTTGGTTATGCCATGAACCATTATAGTCTCCAAGGAATTAAAAATGAATATTACTGAGATGCCAATAAAGAACCACATATTGGTTACTTGTTACCACACCAATTAAGGAATTACAATTAAGAACTGGAGAAAAAAAAATGTATCTAAAGCATTTTTTTAAACATAATTATGATCCACTGGTTTCCCTTACTTAAAATATCCTTTCAGAACAAGTATTTAAATGTAATGAGAATTCAGAATTAAAAAGCTATCCCACGTAATTAATATAATCACTCAATGCCACTGAAAACAGATTCAACATAAGACAATTTGTGTGGCATGGTAAAATGGAGAAACTAGAGTGAGCAGACATGAGTTCCAGTTCCAACTCTGCTATTCATTACTAGCGTGTGATCTTGGGCAAATCGTCTTACTCTTGTAGTTATCAGCTTTGAATTCTTATAAATGAAAGCATTAGATTAGCTAATAGCTCACATCTATTTTTTATAGTTTACAAAGTATTTTCTCTGTAACAAGCCTGTGAAGTTGGGATTACAACACATTATCTTCCCACTTTTGCTGATGAGAAAGGGAGGTTCAGAGATGGGTCACATTGCTAGTGTCATCACTTAGAGTCAACCTTAAGACTCTTTAAACTTCAGTACTTCACTCGCTCTAGTGCTAGAATGATGATTCTACAATTCTAATTATGTACCCTTGACAATTAGAGAGGAAATCTTATTTTATGTAATTACCTTTAATCACTTATCAATAGAACCAGTAGCTCTGTAGCTTTGGGCAAGAAACAGGGACATATTTTGGCCCAATGGCAAGAAAAAAGGCTGCCCCAGAAAATGAACAGCTCTAATCATTAGGGAGTTTTTTCATACATGAAGCTCAAATTCTCATTGAAACTACCACTCATAGGGACAGCTAGGTGGTGCAGTGGATAGAGCACCAGCCCTGGAGTCGGGAGGACCCGAGTTCAAATCTGGCCTCAGACAGTTACTAGCTGTGTGACCCTGGGCAAGGTACTTTAACCCCAATCACCACCCCTCCCCCCAAAAAAACCCCTACCACTCATTGCTCTTAGTTCTCTCTTCTGGTACCAAATAGAACAAGTTTAAGTTTCTCCTTCATGTGATAGTCCATCACAAACATATCTTATTCCTGTTGAGATGAGTCTTCATAGGACATGCACCTAAGGCCGTTCACCATCTTGGATTGCCCTAGTCTCTGGCTCACTGGTGTCCTACTTAAACTCTAGCACCCAAAACTGAACACAATATTCTAAATGTGGTCTAACCAGCACAGAATAAAAGCAGATTATCACCTCTTTATTTCTGGAGGCTATAGTTCTTATTGCAGCCCAAAATCACATTAGCCTTTTTTTGACTACCATATTATGCTATTGGCTCTTACTGATCTTACCGTCAACTAATACACCGGATCATTTCCAAACATACAATTAACTTTTTTGATCATGTACCCCATTAGTATAAATTTTGACCATTTATAATAAATATATTTATTTATTTATAAATCATTTACATGTGTTTCTTTACTAATAATTACACACATCATACAACAGACAAAAATAGAAATAAAAAGGGTGCAATAAGAAAACGAACCATTGATGACCAATGAAGGTCAAGTACAGGCTGCAGGATCTTTTGGTATGTTATGCTGGGGATTCCGTTTGCATATTCTGTTGCTGTTCACTCAGGTCCAACTTTTGGTGAACCCATTTGGAATTTTCTTGCCAAAGACCCTGGAGTGGTTTGCCATTTCCTTCTCCAGCTCATTTTACAGCTGAGGAACCGAGGCAGATAGGGTGAAGTGGCTTGCCCAGGCTCACATAGTTAGTAAGCGTCTGAGGCCAGATTTGAACTCAGGAAGATAAGTCTTCCTGACTTCAGACCCATTCACTATCCACTGCACCACTTAGATGCCCAGTTTGGTAAACAGTTTGGACTAAATGGTCACTGAGGTCCCTTCCAATTCTGAACTTCTGATTGGTCATTTGTAGTAAGGGGATAAAAGCATGTGATATCTCTAAGGTCTTTTCCAGCTCGAAATCTTATGATCTCTAAGGTCACTTGAAGTATGTAGTATCTATCACTAAAAACAAATGCATGTTGCTTAGGAATAGTACATTACATTTTTAATAAAAGTCCCAGAATATTAAGACTCAGAAGACCTAAGTTTGAGTTCTGGTTCTGACAGTTACTAGTTGTGTGACCATTTCTCTGAGCCTCAGTTTACTTGTCTAATAAAATGCAACTAAGCCAACTTACACCATCTACCTAGAGAATTAATGTGAGTAAAGTGCTTTATAAACTATAAGCTCCAGATCAGGGATTCTTAACCTTCTCTGTGTCATGGACCCTACTGACATTCTGGTCAAGCTTATGGTCCCGCTGTCAGAAAAATCCTTTTTGATGCATAAAATAAAATACAATACAGGATTACAAAATAAAACAAGTATACTGAAATACAATTATCAAAGAATTGTTTAAAGAAAAGAAGTTCAAGGATACCATGTTTGGAACCTCTGTTCTAGAGAAATGTGTATAAAAAGTTACTTTAAAATACTTTTTTTAAAAACATGCAAAAAATTTACACTCATTTTTAAAAATTTTGAGCTCCAAATTCTCTCTCCTTCCTTTCCCCATCCCTCCTTGAGAAAGCAAGCAATTTGATATAGGTTATACATGTTAAAATACTTCTTTAAGGTCAGGTGCAAGACTGAGCAAGAGGAGAAAGTTGAGCAACAATAAGCAAAGGTTATGTATGGTTATGTCGGAGACTATCCCCATGATCAGCTACTGTATTGAACATGGGATGCTAAGGGGTACCCCTTGGGGCTGTGTTTTGGCTCACTGGGAGTATAGAATCCCCACTGTGGAAACCATGGATAGAGCTTACATTTGAAAACCCACTACTGCCTGAAGCAGCTCATTCTGATATTTGAATTAAAATGACAGCATAATTATTTATCCAAGAGTTCACAAAATATTTTGTAAGAAACTTTTCTATTTTATTGAGCTTCTGGATTCTTAGTCATAATGAATAATAATTTTTTTTTCTGATATCAGTTGCAGTTTGTAAAGTCAGAAAACCAACTACTTACCTTGAGATCACGGTGTACAATACACTTTTGATGACAATACTGTACTGCAGACACAATCTGGAAAACAGTTTAATAAAAAATTCAAAAACATTATACAGAAACATTTTTCCTCAATTCCTCCCTTTCCCACATTTTAGATATATCTCAACTATCAACTATTCAAATTCCAAAGTTACATTAGTTTTTCACTATGATTTTCCTTTAACAAATGAGAAATGCTTAAAGTTTTGGTGAGTAGAAATATCTTCTTTAAAGATGTCAAGCAGATATTCAAAATTCTCTCTCTCAAAGTATTAATAAATATTTCTTAATTTTTAAATGCAATTTAAGTACTTTTATGTGGGCTAGCTTATTCCTTTTTTCATATTTTCAAAATTATATTATCTATGTTGTCATTATTCAGATGATTAATCTTTACACATTCCAGCAGTGCAATAACCTTTAGTACATTTCCATTCATTTTAATACAGTAAGCTCAGATTAAAAAAACAAAACTTTATTCCAAAATTATAAAATATATTTAAGAAAGAGTTTATTAAAGATAAATTAGCCTTATTAAAATGATTTATCAGTGAGGTGGTTTAGGGCCATTTAAAGCTCATTTGTTAATACACATAAGAAATTGTAAAGGAGAAACACTAAGGCTGTTTTTAAACTGTCAACACAGTGGCTTAGCCTAATTGTATAGAAAGGAGAAATGAAATTTAATCTTATATTTGCCATTAATTTACTTGGCAAAGTATTTAACTACTATTCTTGCTCCATTCTTGTAAAAAACAGTAATAAAAAACTAGTAATACAGGTTTTAATTTTTATTTTAGATAACAGCTGCAAGGCATTTTGCATTTATTAAGAGCAAATGCTGAGCAGGAACTCATTACAATTATAAATAAGAATATAGTATAACACATTCTACTATTTTTATTATGTAAAATATAAACACAGATAGGAATGAACAGGAATTAAGCAGTGTGGAGATAGTGGAAAGAGCACAGGACTTACAGAAGACCTGGGTTCAAATTATGACTCAGATATTTACTTAGTTGAATAACTTATTTAACTTAATCATTCATTATTTAATCATTCAATGACTCAGTTTACTCACTTGTCAAACGAAGGAACTGGTCTTTGATGGTTCCTTCTAAAGCTAATATGATGGATGCTGCCTTGTGCAATGTAATGGAGCTAACGTACACAGATTGAATTTCATATTAATGACTACCACTACGACAAATTTAATAGGATTGGCTTTTTTTATTGTTGTTTAAATGTACAATGTAACTTAAACAAGTTATATTATGCAACTAGAAATGTCTATTTACATTACGGTGTAAGAACAGCATTTGTTGGTATTGATAAATGTTTCATACAATTACTCTAATTGCAGTATAAGGTACAAACTTAACAAAAAAGCATAACTGCATCTGATTTTTGAGTATTATAAGTGTATTTTTAAAATGCTACTTGTAAACAAAGATTATTTCTAAGGTGTGGACACTGGAGGCACTACTAGTTCATGCAAGCATGTCAAGCTTATATGGCAAATTTAAGGAAAAAGTTCTAGATACCAAATTGAAAGATGGATAGGATGAAGAAATTTAGAAATAAATGCACTTATTAGTCTGTGTCATTCTTAACAATGGCTAGAAGCTGATTTTAAATATAATTTTCATTGTACATGCGTAACAACTACTAAAGTAACCACTCACTTTATTGAAATAGTGCCAATCAACTAATCAACAAGCATTTATTAAGTCTTTACTTTGTGCAATGGAAACTAAGTACTAAGGATGCAAAGAAAAAGTAAAAACAGTACCTGCCCTCAAGAAGCTTACATTCTACTGGGGAGGACAACATGGATGTAAATGGGTACATACAAGATATATAGAGTTCACAGAAGAAAGACACTACCATCTGGGAGGACTAAGAAAGGACTCCTACATAAAGTGGCATCTGAGCTGACAAAAGCCCATTCTAAACACTATTTTGTTAATTTGAGCAAGATCTTTAACAAGTTTCATAATTATAATGATATAACCAAATTTGATAATCCAACACCAACAGTATAGGGTTATACTGGGTAACTGCTTCTGTAAATAACTAAGAGTCATGGATTTCACATATGGCTCTCAGTTATCTCTTCCATTAAAATAACTGCCACAGTTATTGGAGTCACAACATTTTTTGAGCAGGGTCATTGAGTGTACTACCATGCCACCAGATAGATCAATACAGAGAATCCTGGACAGGTCCTACTAGATGCCATGTATTATGGTTCACAATGATATGCCTGTTAAACTATCAAGACAATCCTGACATATGAGGTTTCTAAAAGAAATTTTATAACTGCCTCTGAGTGGTTGTAACAATCTCTATTATTCCACCATTTAGTTATAATAGCAAATTCTAGTTGGGCTGCCATATTGCAGAACTCTAGGCAATAAGGAAACTATGGAGCTTGAGAGTAGATTGTACTGCTACTGTCCTTAAAAACAAGGACATTCCTGCTTTGTCCTTGCAGCCTCTGACAAAGTCATCTGGAACATTGCAATGAGGTTTACCATTTAGGATGACCATTTAATGAATTTGGGATTGGATTGGAATTTTACAGTATTATAAAATTGGGAGTCAGAAGGTACCTTAGAGATCATTTAGTCCTTCAATTTATAGATGAGGAACCAGGCTTACAGAGATAAAGTACTTTGATCAAAGACACAAAAGTAGTAAGCAGCAGAGCCAGGATTTGACTTCTGACTACAGATCCAGTGTTATTTCCATTAAATCATATCCCTAGTAAGTGTTCTGAGTCTGGAAGAGGAGATCAAAATGATTAGTCACCAGAAGGCCTCATAAATTGGACCACTCAGAAAGACTGCAGAATGTGGCTATGGCAGGACACTGTCTTTCTAGTATTTTACAAATAGTTTGGAAGAGATCATTTGGAACAAGGAATATGAATTACATGTGGAAAACATGATTCAATTTATAAATGCATTATGAGGATCAACTTAAAAATATATTCTTTTATATGAATGGGTTTTATGATCTAAGATACTATATGAAATATAGTAAAGTTTCATAAAGGGACATGGAACTTCTTAAAATACCATTTAGAAGCAAGAAGGAAGCTGTAATCAAGAAATACTACTAAATGACGCAGATTTTTTTTTTGTGGAAAGTTTTTTTTCCCGAATTTTAAAAACTGTATTATTTTTACATAATGCCAGAGAATAACATATATTATAAAAAAAGAGAACAAAGATTGAAGAAAATTGCAACCTTTTTCCCCTTTATTTTGGATTTAAATTGATTAACATCCACAATTGGGTAATTTGATGTATCTATGATCTCACTGTTTCAGATATTCACTCTAACTATACAGATGACAATCCATCCATGCCCTCTCATCCCATATGACTCATAAGTGTCAGACCACTTGGACTCTAATATCTCAACCAGTTCTCATTTGTTGATCCTATGATCCTCTACAAAAGGCCACTTAAATAACAAATCTACTAACTTAACAAATATTTCAATGCCTACTTCATGTGTTATTCTACACCTGACTTGAGAGGAAAAGTATTTGATTTCAAGTCAGAAGATCTGGGCTTGAATCCTGGCACCTCTACTTATTACTTACTACCTGTGTGACCTTGGACAAACTACTAAGACTCTTTGGGTTTCAATTTCTTCATCTGTAAATGATTGCGCTGAATTATCTGATCTCAAAAGAAAGTCTCTTACAGCTCCAGGTCCTGTGAAACAAGTCTCTGTCTACTTTGGAAAACAATTCAATTTTAATAATCATTTGTGACTTTTTTCTGCCCCGACTCTCCTTTTACCAAACACCATAAGCTCCAAAAATGCAGATATTACACCTTCGATAATTGCTCTATAGAGTATGGTTGTTTACAAAGGCAGTTTACTCATAAGATTAGAAAAAAATTAAGAAAATAAATTATGTCAAGTTTTCAAAACACATCTAATCTGTTTAATCTTAAGTAGGTTTTTCTTGTAGATTGTCTGGTAATCCAAAAGGAATAAAAGTAATATACAAAATTTTATGGTATTTCAACTGATGATTAAGAGGAAACTAGATTTTATCTAAACATAGATAAACTTAATGCCTCAGTTGCCAATTTTATTTCTTTATCAACAACAACAGGAATCAACGAAGGTCAGATATTTAGACGTAAATACTTTCAGAAATTACTCTGGGCACAAGGGTAGGTACTTTTTGGATTTTTTTCTTTTTTGGGGGGGAAGAAGTCTGGACTTGTGATTTTCCCAATGTGGAAAAATTCCAGCGTACAACCTTCCTCCATTGAAGTACATGGACAACACTTCTGAAACTTACAATCTCAGATAGTCTCCTGAAACATTCTGTGCTAAAATAGCTTACCTATGGCCATATAAGATAATGGCCTCCAGTATAATGAAAGATAAATCTTTAATAAGCCACCAGAGAAAATGTAATATATTAGGTATCAGAAAATTCTTAAGGCAAACATTTTCTGAAAGATCCTAAATATCCTATAATAAATTTTAGATAAAGTGAACTTGCTATTTACCAGTTTTATGGAGGACTGATAATAAACTAAATGAGTAATTAGGATAACTTATTTTATGATGAACCATAAACAGAGACCTTACAAAGTGAGGCACTGTTTATTAGCTAAAGAAAAAGTTCACTTTTAAAAAAAAGACTTCAGAGAGTCATAGATTCTCAGATTTGGGACGAATCTCAAAAGCCATCTAGTTTGAGTTTACTGAAAATTCAAAATATGCTGGACTTATTTCACAAACTCCACATTTGATTTCTGTGAGAATCTGTGCCCCAGATCAAAATTGTGAATGTGAATTTCTTCCTTGCTTATAAGATCCCATGCTCACGTAACAGTGCTAAACAAAATTAATATATTTCCCCTTTAAAACTCAAAACATGGATACTGACCAAAACAGCAAATTCATCTTTGAATATGAAGGACAACAATATCTAAAACTCTAAGTAATATATTATGTATGCCAGAGTTCTGTACAATTAAGCTCCTAGATGTGTTTTTTGTGGATCCACAAGCATATTCTATTACTTTTAACTATGCTGTCTCCTCCAATTAGATATGAACTCCCAAAAAACTGCAACTCTGATTTGCTATTTGTATTCTCAACACTCAGAACAGTGCTTAGCACATACTCAAATGAATTTGTGATCTTACTGATCTAGGAATTCTCTCCAATAATATGTTCTGCAACTCATTTGTGCCTGCTGTAGCCATGACTATTCTGGTCCATGTCACAGGGGATCTATCTCATGTGCTAAAGACCTTTCTCCTTTTCTCTAGATATTCTGAGGGCACAAATGGAACATTGTCTACTTGTCACACTTCACATGACACCTGTCATTCCATAAGACCAAATTATATTTATTTCCCTTAGGACGTTCTTTATACCTGTTCTTCATGGTTTCTCGGTGGTTATAAGGTGCAGCTTGCCTACATACATATACCATGTATCTCTACATTACTCTAAATGTGATACTCATTTTCAGGATTTCAAAGGCAGTGGTGTTACAAATTACCAAACAGCAACAACAAAAAAAAATTAGTATCGAAAAGACAGGCCTCTGATTTGGCAATCCAGCTGCCTTTCTTCCTGTTCAACTTTGGACCCAACTTTTCTGAGCCAGCGTTGTATAAGCTTCATGGGATATCTTTCCAAATGTATGCTGAAATCTAGACAACAGACATTCTTCAAGCATTTGGTGTTTCCCGTGTGGATGGATAGGATAGGGCTAAACTGCTGAGTGGTTACAGATCACATCTGGGAGGTTTTTAAGTATTTGAGGGTTTGATGCAATCAGAACAACTTCATCTGTGAACAAGAGAATCTGGAGAAACTCACCATTCACAGGGAATTCTTCAACCCAGACTCTGTGTTGGATTTCCTACATCATAGTAGAGAATACATTCAGGGAATAATTATCGTTTATGCTCACCTGATGTTTATTACCAGAGCATTATTGAACAGTGTTATTTGTGTTGTGACATCTTCCAAGCAATCTTGAATGATAATGTTGTATAGATCGGAAACATCTTGTTGTAAAAACGTCTTTGAGGGTATATTTTGTTCTAGTCAGTTGAATGCTTTTTCATAATCAACAAATAATAAGCAAAATAGATCTTCTGGTCTCTAAATCTTTCAAGCTAATTGTGAAATGATAATTATGTAGGGCCATTTAAAAATAACACCTACAAAAACCTGCTTGCTTCCCACTACTACCCTCATGTAGATTTCCCCTGATTTGTGCATATAGGACTCTCATAAAGATTTTATCTGGGGGGCAGCTAGGTGGCGCAGTGGATAGAGCACCGGCCCTGAAGTCATGAGGACCTGAGTTCAAATCCAGCCTCAGACCAAACACTTGACACTAGCTGTGTGACCCTGGGCAAGTCACTTAACCCCAATTGCCTTAAAAAAAAAAAGATTTTATCTGGACAGGAGAGTAGGAAGGTAGGTCAGGAGTTACTGATGTTCTTTCAGTCACCTTTTTGAATTACTAACAAGGTTTGGTAATTTTTTTTTTTCCATTCTGGCATGTTCCCTTCCTTTAGCTATCTTGTAAATTGATCCCTCAACGTATAAGTATATTGCCTCCAGCACACATCTCATCTATACAGCCTTGTTCCAAACCTACTTTTTCTGGTTTTATTATTTTTTAGTGCCATTTCTAGCTCCTCTGCAAGTACATTTGGACCCTGATGTTAAAGTCCAATTGTGGTGGTTTTACCACCTTTGGTGGAGAAAACAGTTTTTGTAAATCTTTTCCTTTTTTTTCTTCTGTTTGTAATCATCCTTCCATTTTCATTCCTGAATATCCTATGGAGGGCTTTGCTTAGCTGGCTATCTTTACCAACTTTCTTTAAACTAATTTTACCCTCTACTGCTTCTCTCTGCTTAATGAGATGGTATTGATCATAATTTTTCATAATATTTCTTCAGAAGATTTTACAAATGAATTTATATTCTGCCTTTGGCAGCCACACTCAAACATTAAGTCAGATGTTTGTTAAAGCACTTTCTGGGCTCTTTTGGTCTCCTCTAATTTATGTCAGTAAAATTTCCAGATAAAATTAGTGAATATTGATATCAATACTGTTGGCACACAATATGCACTTAATAAATGCTTTCTCATTCATTCATTCATGAGGCCTAAGAGATTATATTTAAGTTTCAAAGTTATTATTACATAGACTCATTATGATACATATATGTATATATATGCAGCATAATACAAAACAAAATTTGATAGGAATATCATTGTAAGAAATGAAATCTCTATTCCAAGATATACAAAGTGTTAATGTGGTAAGTCAGTTATAAAAATTTGGCTGCTTGACTATTCATTTATAAGGGCCTAAAAATAACTACCTATAATTACTTAAATTTTATATTCAGGATTTTTTTTCTTTAAGGTAGTATTTCTTTCAAAACAACAACAAAAACAACAACAACAATAATAACAAAGCATACTACAATATAAAAAAAACCTGAATTTTACTTTTGAAAATATCACTTTTGAATTCTGTTTTCCAACCTTATGACATTGTCCATTATCTGTGCCACTGAAAATATCAGGAAAATACTTTCCATACCTGTCTAAATTTTGCACGGGCCTCTTTCTCCTTCATTCTTCCATGGGCAACTAAGTAATCAAACACTTCACCTAAGTCATAAAGGTAAAGCAGACAGTGAAATAAGTATTATTTTTCAATTTAAGGATATATGCAATTTCAGGTTGTTTTTAAAGAGGCCATGTGGCTAACAAATTTTGTTAATTATTAATAACTGATCATTAATAAACTATTAGACTCGGGTGAAAAAGCTTGCTTGTATGTTTAAATATGATCATAACCAGATATCAAACTTTAATAAAACTTATAAAAATGTAAATACATAATGTACAACTAGAAAACCTTGCTTTCTGGTGTCATTTTCTTAGAAATACAGTCAAGTCAATTCTCTATTATTAGGTCATCAAAATAAAAACCAGAAATATAACTCAGATTTGGCTTTGGAATGCATTTTTGGGCTACTTGAAGATCCCCAAGATTTACAACACCTTAACAACAACACAAGTCACCTCGTCATGACGTTCTCCTGAATATTTTAATCTTTAGTCACTCACTAAAACCTCATCTTCTCCATAATGTCTCCCTCACTATTCCAGTCCACCCAAGTGTCTCACCCTCTGTGCACATCTATAGGACCTGCTGTCTGTACCACTGTCTCCTCCACTGTTCAGCAAACTCCTTAAAGCTTCAGATAGCATCATGCTTCTGTACCTGGTACATGGAGGCAGCCGGTGGTGCAGTGGAGAGTGCTGTAGTTGGAGTGAATAAGACCTGAGTTCAAATCCAGCTTCAGAGAGAGATTTACTATTTGTGGGACCCTGGGCAAGTCACTTAACCCACTCTGTGCCTCAGTTTCCTCATCTGTAAAGATGGGGATAATAATAGCACCTATCTCTCAGGGTTGTGAGGATAAAATGAGTTCATATTTGTAAAGCGTTTTTCAAACCTTAGAATGCTAGATAAATGCTAGCTATTATTTTTTCCCATTTGTTCAGGGCCAAGCATAGTGATAAACATAAAGTACTCAATAAATATTTATTGAATTGAATCTGAAAGCAATAGAAGCCATCTAATTCTTCTAGCCTATTCTACCACTTAACTCTTTTACAAAATGCTGTCCCACCTTGGTTTCACTATTTATGCCAGTCATCAACATAGTAAGAAAGCTAATTACCAAGTGAAAGTATAATTATAGCCAATCAGTATTAACACACTAATGTCTACTACAATGAAATATTATTTTATATATGCTAAACAGGTAATGGATATTATATATCCCCATGAAATATTATTACACACTACATATGACTATAATTAAAAAAACAAACTCTGAATAGTTCCTTATTTCCAGTCTAATTTAAAGAGAGTGGTTTCTGAGAAATTCTAAGGAAGCAAGTTTTTTTTTAATATTAAAAATAAAACAATTGTAATAAGCCAAGGTTTTATGTGAGATAAAGCCTGACATATGAAAATATCTTAAGAGCATGATGGGGGGGGGGTGAATATGCTATATATTCAATCAGTCATTCAATAAGCATTTATTAAGTGCCTATCATGTACCAGGCACTGAGCTGACACTGGGAATAAAAAGGCAAAAATAAAACAGCCCCTGCCTTTAAGGAGCTTACATCCTATTGGATGGAAAATATGTACACATATTTATATATATATAAAACAAATACAAGGGAATTTTGGGTGGGAAGGATCCAGCAGATTGGGAATTAGGAGTGGCCCTATGTAGTAGGCACACTTGAGCTAAGTTTTGAATCATTTGGCTCTCTTTTCCTCAAATCCAAAGACAATTTCAGTCTGCCCTTGGTTGTACATCCAGGCTGGGAAAATTCCTGGAGATTTGGTTTAGTATATATATGGTTAAGGGTAATTCTCAGTCTGAAGGACCTCAAAAACACAGACAGTAATAGGGCCAATTCAGGGAATTTCAATGAGTCTACAAGGCCAGTTTGGCAGAGAACTCTCCCAGAGTAGTTCTATAGCCTAGTCTCCCTAGGATCACTTGGACTTACTGACAATGATGCACAGACCATTCCACTGGATGCCCTGCTTTCCCAAAGCCATGAAGTACCACAGCACCACCGCTGAGCCAGAATTCTACTGACCTATACCCAGCAAAGATAAACTTGCCTCATTCCTTGTTGCCTGTGTTGTATTTCTGCTTTTGGTTTTTTTTGGTCAAATGAAAGCCTCAGATGTCTAAAAAACTTTCAAAGGAGAAGAATGTTGTACCACATTTTTCGGAACTAATTCAATACCATCTGAAGATAAGAAGAACGTGAGAACGGCTTTCAAACCACTGTCACAGCCTTAAGCAGAACTAGCAAAGCATTTCAGCTAAAAGAAACCAAATGGTAGGAATGGGACTATTTGTAGAAGCAAAATGGATCAGTTGCAGAGTGTCTGCAGAGTGTTCACCTCAGGGATTCTTAAAATTGTCTCCTACCCTATAGCACTCAGACCCAAAACATGAATGAGAGAAGATAATGATTATCCTATGCTTTATGTTACCCATGCTACTACGCTCCTCCACTATGAAAGACAGAAAGTTGACCTACTTGGTTGAAAGTCAAAATGCTTTACATTTTCATAATCAACACAACTTGCAAATGGTTATGAAATATAAAATTTTCACTTTGTCAAGGCCATTCTGACCTGCTAGCCATGCTCGCCTTACCTCCCTCCACCCCCATTTAGTAAAGGAAAAGTAACTATGTATATAAATTATATTTGGGTTTCTCTCACAGACAGATCGTCATAGAAGATATTCAGAAGGCAGAAAGAACCAGCTGAATAAATTATGTAGCCCTTAAGCTTTTTGTTAAATCTATTAACACGTTTTAGAACCAGGTTCTGTGATAATTTGCAAAACTGTATTAATAAATATCAATCTCCCAATATTATCATGTAAGTTTAAGGCAAAACAGTGGCAATAACCTACACTAACTATTTCCAGAATAAAATAAACTTTTAAAAGAACAAATCTACTAAAACATTCAATTCTGTATATCTAAAAAAGGCACAATTAAACACAATAAGCTACATTAACATTGTACAAAATTATTTTCTTCAGAAGACTTGATAATGGACAACGTAAAGATAGGTTAGCAATTAGAAGTTTTGGATTTGATTTTCTGTTGATTCAAGTGTAATTTTCCCTCACCTATAAAATACAGTATTTAGACTAAATGACCTCTGAAGTCTCTTGCAGCACTGATGTTTTATAGATCCCATGTAAAATCACTCTTGAGCCAGAAACACAGAATCTTAGATTTTGAAGGGACCTCAAAAGTCACTTAGTCTAATCAGTACCTGAATGGAAAGCAATTAGTTGATCAGCTAAGAGATACCACAGATCACTCAGTTCTACTTGTGATTAGTTAAAAAGTTTAAGTAAAATTCTAGACAGTTCCAAATTTTTGAGTAGACTGCTCTAAAACTTTGTATGTGTAGGTTTTCTACAACTCAGACCAGAAATATTGTTATAAGTGGTCATTATAAGCCTATTTAATGTATAATATATTGGGAATTTAGTGCTATAAAAATAGCATTACAAAGGATTATCCATCTGGATACATTTTTATAGGAAAATACATTCAATTTTAATTTATAAACTCTTAACATAAGAGCAGTAGCCTACCTTATGGCCACTATTGCTGGCCCTGAAGCCAGGGCCTAAAGTTTGGGAAAAGCGGGCAGGTAATATGAAAGGAGACACAAGGACAGGGTCCACTGCTTGATTTGTTATTTCTAGTTCACCTAGTCTTACTGCTTCTTTTCTACTTTTACATCCCTAAAGCAAGAAACCCTCAAAACACTGAGTTCAAAGGGTTTTTTTTTTTACTATTAGTAACTGTGAGAATAGAAGAATAGAAAGCTATTAAATTATTTATCTCTGCAAAACCAATTAACACATCAAAAAAATCTGATGTCATATGCAATGTTCCTTACCTATAGCCCCTAGGGGGAGGAACACAGGAAGAAATGTAGGTAATATATAAACAAAAGTTAGCAATAAATGTTTTTAAAAATCTTACACCTGACTCATTTTTTCCTACTCTTTTCACTAATACCCTAAGCTATAGAAAAGTTGATAGTATTACTCGGACCTTCATCATAGAAGTTAAAGCAAGGGTAAGACATCCAGGAGGGCAGGGAAACAAGGTAGGGAGCTTAGACCAAATTCATTTCAATTCAATAAGCTTTTAGCAGGTGCCCACTACATGTAAGCTACTGTGCTAGGTGCTGCAGCTACTACCAAGACAAGAAACTAAACCACCTCTGTATAACCACCAGGTGGCAGTGGTGAGCCTGGCTAGTTAAGGACTCAAAATGGAACTGCATGGAAAGATGAGATGCTGGCAAAACACTGTGTGGGACAATATATCTCTTTTTTGAGGAGTTCCTAAAAAATTTCACTACACTTACGCTCAAGAAGTTTACATAATACTGAGAAGGAGAGACAACAGGCAGAGATAAGTAAACAAAAGACAATTTTTGGAGAAAGAACTCAACAACTTGGAAAGCAAGGAAGAAAACTGGGAAAGGCTTCCAACAGGATAAAGATTTTTATCCCACAGGCAACAGGGATGACTGTTTTGGCAGCTGTGCATAGAGGACATGCTGGAGAAAGAAGATCAGGGAAGCAGTGAGAACAATAGGAGACTTTTGCAATAGTCCACATGAAAAGTCAGGAGGGCCTAAGCTAAGGTGAAAGGCCTAGAAAAGGAGACGGGGATGAATACAAGTTAGAATTGCCAAGACTCAGTTTAGGGGAGGTGACGAGAAAGGGAAAATGTTGATAATGATTCCTTGATTGGGAACCTGGTTGACAGGAGGATCATAGTTACCTTGACAGAAATAAGGAAGGTAAGAGGAAGGTTGGGTATAGGAGAATATATATTGAGTTCCATTTGGGATACATTGAAGTGTATAGAACATCTAGATGGATATGACCAGGAGGAAGTAACTGATATGGGACCAGAGTACAAGAGAAGGCTAGATATGCAGATCTGGGAATCATCTACATAAAGATGATCATTCAAACTAATGGGAGTTGATGAGATCACCAAGAGAAAGTCAATGAAGAGGGAGAAAGAACAAGGGCCCAGGCAAGAGCCCAAAGACATGGATAATGGTCCAACAAAAGAAATTAAGAGGCAATAGTCAGACAGGTAGGAGAACCATGGAAGAACAGTACAACAAAAACAGAAGAAGAATATCTAGGAGTCAGTTGATGAACATTTATTAAGGATCTACTATGCACCAGATCACTGGAGAAGGAAATGGCAAACTACTCCAGTATCTTTACCAAGAAAACCCCATGGACAATACTGGTATAATATGGTCCACAGAGTCATGAAGAGTCTGACACAACTGAATGAATGAATGACAATAAGAACAATGCAACAATAACAATAATAGCACAGACACTGTGCTAAGTTGTGGGAATACAAAGGAGGGCAAAATACAGTTCCTATTCCCAAGGAGCTCAGTTTAATGGGGCAAACAACATATAAACAACTATGTACAAGATAAAATGGAGATAATAAATAGCAAGAAAGCTTCCCTCTGTTAAATTAACGGTGGGAGGAAGGAAAGACTTCCAGCAGAAGGTAGAATTTTAGCTAGGACCTAATGGAAAGCCAGCAAAACCAGGAGATAAGAGAGGAGGAGAGCATTCTAGACATAGGGGACAGGCAGCGAAAATGCCACGAGTCAAAAGACACAGTCCCTTGTGTGAAAAACAAGGAGACCAGTGTCAGTAGAGTACATGACAGGGCAGGAGAGGGAGGGTGGGGAAAGTGTAAGGGTACGAGACTGGAAAAGTGGTGATGGTGGTGGTGGAGACACATTATAAAGGGCTCTAAACACTAAGCAGAGGATTTTATATCCTATCCTGTAGGCAATAGGGAGTGACTGCAGTTTATTAAGTAGATAGGTGACATGGTCAGCCCTGTGTCCTAATAAGATCACTTTGACTGGAGGATGAACCAGAGTGGAGACAGACTTGTGGAAGGTAGACCAACCAACAGGCTATTGTAATAATCCAGGTAGGAGGAGATGAGGGCCTGCACTAGAGTGGTGGCAACATCAGAGAAGATAAGGGGGCATTTACAAGAAATGTTACGGAGGTAAAATTGACAAGTGTTGGCAACAGATTTGATATGGGGGATGAGAAAGTGTAAGGAGTTGAAGATGACACCTAGTTTGCAAGCTTGGATGACTAGGAGGGGATGGTGGTATCTTCAACAGTAATAGGGAAGTCAGAAAGAGGAGGTAGTTTCAAGGAGGAAGAGGAAAATTGCAAATTCAGTTTTAGACATGTTGAGTTTAAGATGTCTGTGGGAAATCCAGTTCAAGATGTCCAAAAGGTAGTTGGAGATGTGAGACTAGAAGTCAACACAGAGGTTAAGATTGGATATGCAGATTAAAGAATGACAACTAAATGATAAGCAAAGAATGACAAGCATAGAGATGAATTCTTGGAGGCTGATGACACCACAAAGTGAGAGTGTATAGAGGGAGAGAAGAAAGGGCCCAATTTAGAGCCCTGGAATGCCCACATGACTTAAATGAAGATCCACAAAAGGACAGTGAGAAGGAGCAGTCACATAGGTAGGGGGAGAACCAGGAGACAGCATTGTGCAAAAACCTAGAGAGAAGAGAGTATCAAGGAAAAGACAATGATCAACAGTGTCAGTACGTGCAGAGAAGTCAAAGATGAGGACTGAGAAAAGGCCATTTGATCCGGCAATTAAGAGAACTATAGGAACTTTGCAGAGAGCAGTTTTAGTTGAAAGATGAGGTCAGAAGCCAGACTTTATAGAGTTAAGAGTGTGACAGAAAAGAAGTAGAGGTACCTATTGCACATGGCCTTTTAAGAGAATTTGGCCACAAAAGGGAGGAGATATGTGAGATAGCTAGAGGGGAGGGAAGGATTGCGTAAGGGCATTTTGAGTATGGTGGGAGACATAAGTATGCTGTAGGCAGGAAAGAAGCAGCCTGTAGATAGGAATAGACTGAATGGAACTGAGAGAAAAAGGATGACACAGGGACAGAAGAGGCTCCATATTAGTTGTCTGCAAAAGACTGTTGGAACCTGAGTCAGGGAAAAGGTATAATACTATTACTATTGCTACATCTGCCCTTGCCCTAGACCAACCATAGGCTAAAGATGCTAGGATGATATAGGGCATTGTGTAGGTTATAGAGAGGGTAGGGTAGTACCAAAAAAAAAAGAGAAGTAAATCCTAAATTGCTATAGTTGGAAGAGGTAAGGAGTTGTATAATTTGTGCTTGACTGGAACAGTTATTTGGAGGTGGTTAAGCAGCATGAATATACAGAAATCAAACACACATTGGGCATTCCTAAGTTAGGGATCCCTATAATTTAGATGACTCTGCCTACACTTCCATTTTCTTCCTTCTCTCTTATTATTTTTAACTATAACTACTCTAAATCGACTGATTTGTTTCTCAAGGCAACAGCCTACAGTTACATTCCTAACTTAAATCAGCAAACCAATCCCCTGTTCTTACTGTATTCTGAAATTCGCTTCCCACAAATACAAAGGGTCTGGTGACACTGAATAAGCAATACCTAAAATATGCCTCTAAAATCCTTTTCCAAAGCCCCCAATAAATAGCAATCTCTCTCTCTCTCTCTCTCTTTTTTTTAAATAACTTCAAACCCTGCTGGGAAGTTTCCTATTTCTGAAAAAAAGGAATTTACATGTCAACGATTTTATGCTACCAAATCTATGATTTTTAACACATAAGGGCATGTGACCTAAAAAAAAAGTAGAGGAGGAAAGGGAAAATGAATGGTATTTACAGCATGGTAAATAACTGCATGTCTTTGGAAATAATGGCTCAGGTCACTGTCACCAATAGAAACTTCTTTCAAAATCAGCACTGTGTTCAATAACAAACTATCCTAAACTCAAACCTTTTTATTCTTGAAATTACACAGATATGTATATAATACATATATATAATTACACACACTATATATGCATATATATACATGTATATATTTCTTTCATTGATACTTAAATTACCAACGTTTTCAGATTCATTGTTATCTTCCTATTTAGAAATGTATCAGACTCAAACTTAGATTTTATGGATTATTTCAAAAATGTATGTAAACTGAGATTCTAATGTAGTTTAATCCGCAAATCAAGTATTGGTCTAGCATATGCTTTTCTTTCTTTTTAAAAAAATTTATTTTATTTTTAATTTATGGAATAAAACGAGCATTTCTATAACACAGTACAATAAAAAAGATGATTGCACATGAAATTGCAAATCCACTATATATCACTTGCTATTCCTTTCAAATATACAACAAAATTATCATGTAAATTTCCTCCCCCTCCTCCTCCGAGATAGTATATGCTTTTCTATAGTTAACTTTATTAAGCACAGTTTAGGTGTGCTGTTTTTGTCCCTTTATGGCCCAGAGCTTCAAATTGTGAAAAATAAGTTTTAGAAACTCAGAGTAAGTGGGTTATGAGTTTCTAAAACAAAGTAGCTTTAAACACTGCTACAAATATGTATTTGACTGGCTCTAAGAGAAACCAGTTTAAAAGCTAAATGTAAGGAGCATGTAATACCTCAGTTAGAAACAAGTAAACATTATATTTACATGATGTTATTTTTAGGTTTTTGAAAGGCAAAAAATAAAATAGACTCAGTAACAATATTTAAAATATACATATAATGTAATCCTCAGATGTTACTCCACACCTTAAAATTTTTTTTTCAAATTTTAGTTATTTTTACCCCCTTAGGTAGCCATACTTACCCCCACTGGCATATTCCATTACTAAATACAGTGTCTTCTCTGTTTCAATAACTTCAAATAATTTTACTGAAAAAAAAAAAGGAAATTAGAAATATAATTTCATAATTATCAGGATGAAGTATAGATTCATTTATAGTAATTATTACTTAAAATCAGGACAATAAAATCAAAAATTCACAGAACTCTGAAAATTAGCTATTATATACTATCAACTACATAAAATGTTATATGTTCTTTTCTGATTGAGGAAAAAAAGGAACTAAAATCTCTGCCACCCTGGTTATCATTCCAAAAATTATTTGTACAAAACATATTGGTGGATCAAAATTATACAAACTTTGTTGGATCAAAACTAGCTCCATTAACATTCCTTTTATATGAACATAAATAACCTACCAAGTAAAATTAACACATTTTTTCATGTGTGATAGGCACATGATAAAGCACTAAATGCTATACTTATAAATGGAACTATTCTTTTTAGCCTCATAATTCAAGTTATAAGATTTTTTGTTAAAATCTGTTTCTGAATTTTTTTTTAACTCTTTGAGGTCTCATTTGCATTCTACAGTCTTTAAAATGCTAGAAAAAAATACTCAAGTGATGTTAGCTATAGGTCATTGTCATAATTTCATCACTTTTCTTAGTCTTAAAAACTTATCATTCTAAGATTTTAGTACCAATTTTTGCCAAAATTTTTAGTTGAGGTCAAAAGTAATTAGCATATTAGTAAATGTAAGTAGCCTTCAGATAAACTGATAATCATGAGTTCAGAATTAAATACACAGAAAGGAGAAACAGAATTGCAGATCTCCAAAAGTTAAAACCAGAATGTTAACGAAATACAGAAAAACAAAAAGAAATACTATGTAAACTGCAGCATCACCAATTAATTAAAATAAATTATAAAATCAGATCTGATGCCGTTACCCAGCCATTAACTAAATGGAAACACTTAAAGATGGAACTGATAGGAGCCACAAAAAAAGAGAAGGAACAATGAGAAGAAGAGAATACAAGTCACAGGAAGAATAGAGAGGGGAAGAGAAAGCAATGCAATGCGATAGAAGTAACACTGAATTTGTACTCAGATAACTTGAGTTCAAGTCTTGGCTCTGCTCAGTGTGAACAATAAGGGATTTGAGGGAAGGAAGGAAAGAAGGGGACGAAAAGCAAGATGACTAGCCCACTACGACCAGATTATCTGTTGTAGCTACGATAATAAACTGGCTTTTCTCCCTTCACCACAGTCCTCAGTCTGTCTGGGAAAGAAGGGCACAAGAGATTCTCAGGCTCAAACAGTCTTGACTTCTGCATTCTGAAATAATTTATGTTTAGTACACTGCTTGGTACATAGTAGGCATTTAATATTGATTGATTATGAAGCATGGTTAGGGGTGACTTTTCTAGAATGTATTTTTTACTCCAAGAAAAGGTATCCTTCAGCAATAAACAATACTAACTCTTAGAGAGCTACTTAACTGTAGGATGTGCGAGCTCAAAGAGGCAACATGCTTCATGCAGAAAGACCTTCTAACAACACACAACCTTCTACCAACACCTGAGTGGAGAAGTACAGTGTCCTGCTCCTGCTCTGGGCTAAGCCTGGAGGCAGTGGAGAAGGAAGGCAAGCTCCTTCAAGGTTAAAAAGCAAAACAAAAATAAACACCCAAGGGGTTAAAAGAAGACAGAAGAGGGGGTAAGAGAGGTTGCTTTTTACTGAGTTTCTCTAATATTGATACCGTGAAGCTTACTCAGCATTTTCTGGGACATCTTTAAGGGGAGCATATGGCCACTTCATTGTTACTGAGAGACAGTATTGTGTAATGAAAAGAGAAGGCCTAGGTTTTACCACTTGTACCTCCTAGCTGTGTAAACACTGGCAAAATTGCCTCTCTGAATCTGTTCGTTCATTTGTAAAACGGGAATAATAATACTTATAACTACCTTCTTCACAGATCTGTTGTGAGGAACAAATGGTTTGACATATGTAAAGTACTCTGTAATTTTATAAACGTAGGCTATTTCAATTTTTAGTCATGATTTTTAAAATGTAATTTTAAAAGAAACTATTTTTATAACTATCTTATTTACTTATTAGCCATATCATTTATTTAGAGGCAGCTGACAGAGCAGTGGATAGAACTTAGGAAAGGGCCCTTAGGAAAATGGGTTCAAATCCAGCCTTAGACACATATCATCCAGGTGATGCTGCGCAAGTCACTTAAGTTTTGTTAGCTTCAGTTTCTTCAATTGTAAAGTGGGGATAATAAGAATACTCAAAGAGTGGTTGATATGAGATCATAATTTTTTAAAAGTGCTTAAACATACTATAGGAGCCATATAAATGATTATTCCTTTCCCCTTCCCTATTTAGTAATTACCAAGAAATGAGATACACAGGACAATATATGGCACATGTAACTATAAATGTGTTTGGATTTAAATGGTCATATCTATCTTTTGATCCATCCATCTATCTATACATCCATCTATTCATACATCTATTAATCTATCTCAGTAATCATACTGAGACTTCTTTGAGGATAGAGATTATGTAATACAGATATTTCTTTCTAACCCTTACAGAACAAGTACAAAGAAGGTACTGAATAAATAAATATTTGACAACTATTTATGAATTTAGTGATTTTACAAGATGTTTCATTTTCTAGGCTCCCCTTAAGTTTGTATCAATCTTAACATGAGTATGAACAGATTAAAATTTCTTACATTAAAGATTCAAATAGTTATAAAGTCTACTATAAAGGAATTTCACATATTAATAATTTTCTATTAAACCTGAGCTGTTGACAGGAATTACTAATGACTGAGACCAAAATACATGGAATTACAAAGAATTAAAAAGATATTTTGAGAATTCCTTTTATTAGGAATAGCTATAAGTCATAAAATCTCAATTTTAAGAGATTTAACTAAGAGATACAAAAGGTATATTAAGTAGACTCTGATCTCTAATCACATTCACTATTTTTATAGTTATCGAATATTCCATTTACCTACTTACCAGCAGTTTCCTTTTTTTAACAAACACTTCATTTTCTAAATTGTCTACAATCACCTTTTCTTTCTGATTACCTATACCTATCTCTAAATGCTATCTCCTTTCCCTAATAGAAATCTTATTATACATCTATACAGTAATAAAATACATACCTATATTGGGATGATTCAATATCTTCATTATTCGTACTTCTCGAAATAACTGTCAAAGAAAGTAATTATTTAAACATATTTTTTGGTAAAAGTTTTAAATATAATCTCATTTGAATAAAAGGGGCTACATAGACATAATCACGTACAATTGGAAGAGACTAGTTTACAACCTATTCCAATATCACAGTACTGAACTAGGTATCAAGAGTCCTAAGTTTTCGTTCCATAATTGTTACTAATTACTCAAACAACTTTGAGCAAATCATTTAAATTTTCTAAAACTGAGTTTTCTCATCTGCAAAATGAAGATGGATGAGATGACTTTTAAGATCTCTTTCAGAGTTGACAATTTATGATTCAATATGTACATATATTCTATATTTTTTAATTCAGGACTTTATGGATACATGATTTAATTTGGAAAGGCATTTCTAATACCAATACAAACTTCTCACCTTAGTGGAAGATTAATGAATTGCAACTGACAAAAAAAAAGCCATAACTTTGATATCCAACTTTCTGGCGATAAGCCACCCTGTACTGATGCCTTTCTGGTTGGTTAGGATTTGCTTCATCTTACAGATTTTTCATTCCAAGATCTACAACACAAGTAATAATGGAACATGCTTCTAGGCTTCCCAAAACATTCTTGTCAACCATAAAGTAAAAATTGTTGATAACTCCATTTCTCTTTAAATTCAATTTTATTTTATTTTTTAGTTTCAAGTGTTCTCCTTACCATATCCCCCTTTCTTTTCCATCAAAAAAGCAAAAAAAAAAAACAAACTCATTACAAATATTTATAGTGAAGCAAAGCAAATTCTGACATGAGACTTTTTTTTTTTTAAAAAGTTCAATTCTGCATTCTAAGTCCATCACTTCTCTTATGTGAGGGTGGATATCATGTTTCATCATGAGTCCTTTGAAACTGACGGTTTTATTATGTTGATCAGAGTTCCTAAGTCTTTCAAAATTACTTGCTTCTACAGTGTTACTGTTGTATAAATTATTCTCCCGGTTCTACACACTTCAGTTTGTGTCAGTTCATACAATTCTTTTTTCTAAAACCATCCCCTTCATTATTTCTTTTTTATGTGAATATATATATTGCAAATTACATGTAAGAACAATTTTCACTTCTTTTTTAAAATTTTGAGTTCTAAATGCTCTCCCTCCTTTGTCTTTCCATTCACTGAGATGGAAAACAATTAGATATAGATTTTATATATATATACAGTCATGAAAAACATTTCCATATTAGCCATGTTGCAAAAGAAAACATAAGCCAAAATATAGTTTAAAAAAATATTCTTTGATTTGCATTCAGACTCTATCAGTTCTTTCTCCAGAGGCTGGATAGCATTTTTCATCACAAATCCTTCAGAACTGTCTTAGATCATTATATTGCTGAGAATAGCTAAGTTATTCATAGTTGATCATCACACAATATTGCTGTTACTATGTAAAATGTCCTGTGTTTCTGCTCACTTCACTTTTGCATCATTTCATGTTAACTCTTTCCAGGTTTTTCTGAAAGTATCCTGCTCTTCATTTCTTACAGCATAATAGTATTCCATCACAGCCCTACACCACAATGTGTTCATCCATTCCCCAACTGATGAATATTCCCTTAATTCCCAATTCTTTGCCATCAGAAAAAGACTTATAAATATTTCTGTACAAATTGGTCCTTATCCTTTTCTTTGGTCTCTTTGGGATACAGACCTTGCAGTGGTATTGCTAGGTCAAAGGCTGCACACAGTTTTATAGCCCTTTGGACATGGTTCCACGTTGCCTCCAGAATGGGTCTATCAAACACTAGACTACTATGGTAATTTATCACTATCTGTTATGTATCTAATCTGTTCCATTGATCCACTACTCCATTTCTTAGACTGTACCAGATTGTTTTGATAATTACTGCTTTGGTACCAACTTCCTCCACATTTTTTTTCCATTGAGCTTCTAGATATTCTTGACCATTTGTTCTAGATGGACATTATTAGTTTTTTTCTAGTTCTATAAAACAACTTTTTTGGTAGTTTGGCATGGCAATGGATAAGTAAATTAGTTTAGGTAGAACTGACATTTTTATTATGTTGGCTCAGCTATCCATGAGCAATTAATACTCCTCCAGTGGTTTAGATCTGTATTTATTCGTGTGACAAGTGTTTTGTATATAGTTGTTGGGTTTGTCTCAGCAGAAAGACTCTTAAGCATTTTATATTGTCTACAGTTATTTCAAATGGGATGTTTCTACTGTTGCTGAACTTTATTAGTAATACATACAAATACTGGTGATTTATGTGGGTTTATTCCATATCCTGCAACTTCGCTGAATTTAAGTATTTTAAATAGCTTTTTAGTTGATTCTCAAGGATTCTCTAAGTATACTTTTTTGCTTTCTCGTTGCCTAGTCTAATTCCTTCAATTTCTTTTTCTTCTCTTATTTTGATAGTTAGCATTAATAGTACTATGTGGAATAATAGTAGCGATAATAGGCATCCTTGTATTCAGAAGGCTTCTGGCTTATCCCCATTATAGGTAGTGTGTGCTGATGGTTTTAGACAGATACAACTTTTCACTGTAAGGAAAGCTCAATTTATTCCTGTACTTTCTAATGTTTTTAATAGGAATGAGTGTTGTACTTTGTCAAAAGCCTTTTCTGCATCCATAAAGATAATCATATGACTTTTGTGGGTTTGTTATTGATATAGACAATATGCTGATAGTTTTTGTTGTTGGTTTTTTTTTTTTTTTAATAATGAAACAACTCTGTATTCTTGGTATAAATCCCACCTGGTCAAACTGTACAATCTTTGTGATATATTGCTGAAAAAGCCTTGCTAGTGTTTTATTTGAAAATTTTGCATCAATATTCATTAGAGAAATTGGTTTGCTGTTTTCTTTCTCTGCTTTTGCTCTTCCTGGTTTAGGTATCAGCATCATATTTTTATCACAAAAGGAATTGTCAGGATTCCTTCTTTGCCTATTTTTCCAGTTTATATAGTATTCAAATTAATTGTTCTTTAAGCGTTAGGTAGAATTCACTTGTGAATCTATCTAATCCTGGTGATTTTTTTTTAGAGTTCATTGAAGACTTGTTTAATTTCTTTTTCTAGATACAGTTAAGGGGCAGTTAGGTGGTGCAGTAGATGGAACACCGGCCCTGGAGTCAGGAGGACCTGAATTCAAATGCGGTCTCAGACACATAATACTCACTAGCTGTGTGACTCTGGACAAGTCACTTAACCCCAACTGCCTAACCCCCCCGCCCCCAAAAAAGATAGTTAATCTAAGCAATTTATATTGTTGTAAATATTCATCCACTTCACTTAGATTGTTAGATTTACTGACATGTAATTGGGCAACACAGTTTCTAATTGCTTTAATTCCATCTTCATTGGTGGTACATTCACTCTTTTCATTTTTGATACAGGATCTCCAATTTGGCATTTAATGGGGGATTTTTAATTTGTTCTTTTTAACCTTGGGCAAGTCACTTAACCCCGATTGCCTCACTAAAAAAAAAAAAAAAAAGATCTTCAGGGAAAAAAAAAAAAAGAAAAGACGCCGTAGACACTAACGCACATGTCCCAAAGGCCTGCTGCTGGCTTGCTGCAGCACAGTACTGCGCTCCACTCTCACCCCAGTGAGACAGACTTTTCCTGCTGACCTTCTAAGTCATCTTGGGCTGGAAAACTGTTTCATCCTAACGTTTGGTTATGTCGCTTCAGAATTCATTTTGATATATTATTTTAATGTTGTTTGGAAGGGAATTTGGGAGAGCTCAGGTGAGTCCCTGCCTTTACTCTACCCAAGGACATTGCCTCATCCCTTTCATCATTTCTTATAGCATAATAGTATTACACTATATACATATACCATAACTTTGCCAGCCCAATTGATGAACACTCCCTCAGTTTATAATTCTTTGACACCATGAAAAGAGGTGCTATATGGATCCATTTCCTCTTTCTTTGAAATTATTGGGGTATAAGCCTGTAAGAGGTATCAGAACAGTAGGGAATGTACAATTTAATAACAGATTTTTGGGCATAGTTTCAAACAGCTTTACACAATGGCTGGATCAGTTCACAGCTCTACCAACCATGCATTAATGTACATGTTTCCCCATAGCCCCTCTGTTTCTCATTTTCCCTTTTTTCCAACTTTGTCAATCTGGTAAGTGTAAAGTGGCACTTGAAAGTTGTTTTAATTTGCATTTATGTATTTATTACTATGATGGAGAAGTTATTCATGTAGCTATTTATAATCTGAATTTCTTTCTCTGAAAAATATAATTTATATCCTTCGATCAATATCAGGTAGGGAATGGTGTATTCTTATAAATCTGAACCAGTTCCCTGTTTACTTTAGAAATAAGATCCTGAATAGAGGAACTTGATATGAAGATTTTTTAAATTTCCCATTCCTATTCTAATTTGAGCTATACTGGACTTTTTTGTGCAAAAACTTTTAAGTTTTATGTAATCAAAATTGCCCATTTTACCTTCTTTGAACCTCTCCTCACTTGATCATGAAATCTTCCCCTATCTGTGGATGTGACAAGTAATTTCTTCCAAGCTTCTCTAAATTGTTGAGGATATCACCATTTATGGCTCAATTATGTTCCCATTTGGAGCTTTTCTTGCTATATGTAGTGAAATATTGGTCTATACCTGGTTTCTGCTAGTCTTCTACTTTTCCCAAAAGTATTTGTCAAATGAAATCTGTCACAACAAATGGGATTTGGGGGGTTATGAAATACTACTATACTGGCTTGCTTCTGTATGTTGTAAAACTAATCTGACTGAACTCTCTATTTCTTACCCAGTAGCAAACTGTTTAAATGGCTATGGCTTTGCAGCATAGTTTGACATCTAATGATGCGCGTGCCTTTCCTCCTCACTTTTTTTTTATTTAATTCCTTTGATATTCCTGATCTTTTGCTCTTCCAGATGAATTTATAATTTACTGTATTATGGTCAGTAAAAGATATATTTAATATTGTTGCTTTTCTGCATTTGTTTATGAGGTTTTCATGCCCTGCTATAATCAATTTTTATGAAGGCACCATGCATAGCTAAGAAATTGGTATACTCCTTTCTGTCCCCGTTCAATATTCTCCAGATCTATGATATTTAACCTTTCTAAAATTTTATTCAGTGCCTTAATTTCTTGTTTATTGTGGACTAGGAGGTATGAGACAGACAAATTAAGGTCCCCCACTACTATTGTTTTAATTTTTTCTCTTGTAACTCATTTTAACTTTTTCTTTAAGAATTAAATGCTTTGCCATTTAATGCATATATGCTTAGTATTGATATTAATTCATCTTTTACCAAATGTAGTTTCCTTGTTTATTTCTTTTAATTAGGCCTGTTTTTGCTTTGTCTGAGATCATGCTTGCAACCCCTGCCTTTTTTATTTCAGCTAAAGCATAATAGATTCTGCTCCAGGCCCTTATTTTAACTATGTGTACCTTTCTGTTTCAAAAGTTTCTTGTAAAAAAATGTATCATTGGGTTCAAGTTTCAAATCCATTCTGTTAACCTCCATTTCATGAGTGAGTTCATTCTATTCATATTCACAACTATGATTAGTGATTATTTCTTTCTCTTCTATTCTCTTATACTTTTCCTTCTCTTTTTTCCTACTTCCCTCTTTAAGAGATTGTTTTATTTCTGGCTAATCTCTCCCATAATCTACATTCTTTCTATTTCTTCCCTATCCTTTAACTTTATTCCTTCCTATTTCCCTCTTGGGTGAAATGCATTTCTGTACTTGACTGTTTGTGTATGTATATTTGTCCTTTCAATAAGTAGTTCAGATGAAAGTGAGGTTCAAGTATCTCATGCTCACCACTTCCACTCCATCTTCCTTTATATAGACCACTACTTGTACATCCCTTTTATATGAGATAATTTCCTACATTCTTCCTCTCCTTTACTCCCTCGCTCAGTGTATTTTTCCTCTCTATCCTTTCCATTTTTCTATTAAAATCAATACTTCAATAACTCAAGTCCTTTTTATTCCAGGACTAGTACTCTATCCACTGTGCCACACAGCTGCCACAGATTAGATAACCAGTAAGGGTCCAAATTCAACACCTACTTCACATCTTTTTCCTGTTATGCCTCACTCTTAAAAGTGTCAGTTTATAAGGAGGTGATAATGATAAAAGCACTGGTAGAATGCTTTCTGACCAATTTCTACCATCTACCTATGGTAGAAATTACCCATATTCTGTGGCCCAATTCAATCTTGCCCTCCCCATGATCCTTCTTTTTTTCCATATGCCATATAATCTCATCTCTAGGTTCATATCTTCCTCTTTCAAGGTGTTAACTGCCTCACTTTTTGGGAAATCCAATTTCCCTTCTCCTAGGCAAGATGCTGTCCACTGAGGAACAACATTCTCTCAGAGGAAGTGATCTCCCTGTTTACCAAATTCCACCCTACCCCCTAAGACTGTTGTTATTGTTTACTCAATCAGTCATATCTGACTCTCTATGACTCCATTTAGAGTTTTCTTGGCAAAGATACTGAGTGGTTTGCCATTTCCTTCTCCAGCTCATTTTTACAGATAAGGGATACTGAGACAAACAGGGTTAAGTGACTTTCCCAGGGTCAAACAGCTAGTAAGTCTCTGAGGCTGGATTTGAACTCAAGTCCTTTTGATTCCAGGACTAGTACTCTATCCACTGTACCACACAAGTGCCACAGATCAGATAACCAGTAAGGTTCCAAACCCCGCCCCCAACCCGGTCCTCCATAGGAGTGTTATTCAGTGGTACTTCTACCAATGAGTTGAGACCTCTCCCTTTCATTTCCTGTTTTAATCCCTCTCTTCTATCACCTCAATTATCCTCCTATAGACTCTCTTCTTGCCAACAAACTATAGAAGTTTCTTTCACTGTTCCTTTATGGACTTGACTAGGATACATCACAATTCCCCTCTGTACTTCACCTCCCCCTCTCCATTTATGTAGCCTCCAAATCTGCAATTTTGTCACATAAAATATACTGTGTTGTGTGTATTTGTGTGTAGGTGTGTGTGTGTGGGTGTTTCAGGCCTGGTCCTTTACTGTCATTTCTCTTTTTTTAAATTTTGCTTTCATCTTTATTCTTTGTGTCCTATATTTATTTTTGACCCCAAAAGATAGTCATTCACTTCTCATTTTTTAAATAATACACAGAGACTGGGTAATTTATTTCATTATTTAGTCTTCCCTTGGCAGTTGTATTCCTTTACCTTTCTTGTGTTTCTGTTGTTTGGAGTGCAAAAGTTGAATATTATACTTTGTTTTCATGAATGCCCCAAATACTTCTTTTTTCCTTTATTAAATAATCTATCTCTTTTCATTAACAATTAGGCAAAGGTTTGCAAGGTATTTGGGTTGTATCTTGTATTCCTTTGCTTTTTGGAATACATATTCCATTCACTTCTGTTATTTTGAGTATAGAATAGTTTGTGCTATTTGAATTTGATTTCCACGGTTTTTTTTTTTTGAAGAGGTCTTTCTCCTTGTTCCTTACAGAATTTGTTCTTGATGAGCTTTTTTTTGGGGGGGGGGGTTCTGTAGACAGTTGGGATCCTTTTAATTTGTACTTTTTCTGTATTCAAAATTTTTAAGCAGTTTTCTTATGTTTATGCAATTTCTTATTTATTGCATAAATAATATGGCTTCAGATGTTAATGCTCTTTCCTTCTCTTCTTCCAGCTTGTCTTCCATCTCAGTGTATTTATTTCCCAAATCTGATGTGCTTGCTTTATATTCTTTAGTGAGAATCATCCCCATGGATTCAAATTCTTCTGTTCTGCTCAATATTCTTGATACAGAAACCATAACTTGACATTTATTCCCTTCATGATTTTCCTTTCTCTTTCTTTTTCTTTTTTTTGGGGGGGGGGGGCAGTGACTGAAAATGTATGTTTCATCTTGTACTTCTGGTTCAACATTGTCAAGGGGTCACATGGGATAAGTCAAATAGGAAACATTTCATCATTGGCCTTTAGGAGTCATAATTGGTCATTACATGGATTAGAAATTTTTAAAAGTTGTTTTCTTTTACATTATTGTGGTCACTGTATACACTGTTTTCTTTGTTCTACTCACTTCACTTTGCATCAGTTCATACAAATCTTATCAGGTTTTTCTTAATCTTTCATATTCATGAATTCTTATTGCATTATAGAGTTCAGTTATATTCAGATGCCAAAATGTATTCATCAATTTTCCAATTACAAAAAGTGGTAATTTAAACATGTTGTATTATGTGATTTCTTTCGTTTTATATTTGACCTTTTGGTATATGTGACTGTTGTCAGTATTCTGGAGCAAACTATATGCATAATTTAGTCAGTTTTTGCCACTGCTTCCTTTTGGAGATGAACCAAAGGCTAGAAAAGATTAAGTGACTCTTTCAATGTCACCCAGGTCCAAGGTCTATTTGACAGAGCTGGTACTTGAATCCAGGTTATGACTCCAAATCCAATGTGAATTCTTTTGCCCCATGCCTCTTCAAATACTTGGAGGTAGCTTACCTTATCCCCTGGATCTTCTTTTTTTCTATTAGCATTTTTTTCTGTCCTTAATGGTTCAAAGGACATTCTCCCTAACCTGTAAAATAAGAACTCTGTCTTTTCTGAGTTTCCTTCCAGGTACAGATCTATGATCCCTTCTAGCATTGTATGACGAGAACTGTTATACTTTCTGAACCCTCTGTTCCTCAGAAAAGATCATGCTAGCAACAAGATGGGAGTGATGCATCAATCACATTTTAATAAGGCAAAGAGAGTACAGAGGAAGACAACAAATGTCTGGCCAAGGAGTAGGGTGGGTGAGGGAGGCAGACAGCAAGAGAAAGAAATGGGGAAGAGAGAAGGGCACATAGAGTCCCTTATGTAATTCTAGATGAAGTTAGGAGTGCTCCTTTCCTTTCTCTTTCTAATCCATTATGAAGCATCCTGTGGTTAATTCCATATTTGGGGAGGATTCCACAGGATTTTGGTTTTTTTTTTTCACTTTTTGGTGAGGAAATCAGGGTTAAGTGACTTGCCCAGGGTCACACAGCTAGTAAGTGTTAAGTGTCTGAGGCTGGATTTGAACTCAGGTCCTCCTGACTCCAAGGCCAGAGCTCTATTCACTGTGCCACCTAGCTGCCCCTTTGATTTGAGTATTTATAGTACTCACAATAACTTCATTGTTCACAATTATTCTTCTAACAATACTGCTGTTACTGTATACAACATTCTCTTGGTTCTGCTCACTTCACTTTTCATTATTTCATGCAAGTCTTTTCATGTTTTTCTAACATCAACCAGCTCATCATTTCTTACAGTGCAGTAGTATTCCATCACAATCATATACCACAACTTGTTCAGCCATTCTCCAGTTGATGGGCTGAATTTCTAGTTCTTCACCAACATAAAGAGAGCTGCTATAAATATTTTAGAAAAATAGGTTCTTTTTTCCTTTTTCCCTGATCAACTTGGGAAACAGACCTAAGAGTGGAATTGCTGTGTCAAAGAGTATAGACAGTTTTGTAACTCTTTGGACATAATTCCAGATTGCTCTCCAAAATGGTTGCTTCAGTTCACAGTTCGACTAACAATGTATTTATGTTCCAATTTTTCCACATCCCCTCCAACATTTGTCACTTTCCCCTTCTGTCATTTTAGCCAATCTGATAGGTGTGAAATGATATCTCAAAGTTGTTTTAGTTTGCATTTCTCTAATCAATAATAAATTAGAGCATTTTTTCACATGACTATATAAAGTTTTGATTTCTTCATCAAAAAATTGCCTGTTCATGTTTTTTGACCATTTATCAACTGGGGAATGACTCATGTTCTTATAAATCTGGAAAAGTTCTCTATATATTTGAGATATGAGACCTTTATCTGAGAAACTATCTCTAAAACTCTCCCCCCCCGCCCCAATTTTCTGCTTTCCTTCTAATCTTGGCTACATTGATTTCATTTGTACAAAATCTTTTTAATTTAATGTAATCAAAATTATCCATTTTACATCTCAATCCTCTCTTTTGTTTACTCATAAATTCTTCTATCCATAAATCTGGTAACGTACTCCATGTTCTTCTAGTTTTCTTGTATCTCTCTTTATATCTAGGTCATGGATCTATTTTGATCTTAGCTTGGAAAATGGTGTAAGACATTGATCTATACCCAATTTTTGCTAAACTGCTTTCCAATTTTCTCAACAATATTTACCTAACAATGCATTCTTATCCCCAAAGCGTAAATCTTTACATTCATCAAATACAAGGCTACTATAATCATTTACTACTGTGTATTGTATGTCTATTCAGGGTTTTGTTTTTCATTCATCATGAATTGCTTCAACTTTCTTTGGCTAGTAGTATTTAGAGAACTTTATAATCATTTTTATGTTTTAATAATCATCCTTCTTTCTAATTTTGGCATATTCTCTATTGATTTGTCTGCTTGTGCTCTAGGTTTTTAATTGAATTTTCTTCCTCTTGAAATCTTTGTTAATTTTAGCTTTTTATCTTCATACTCCTGTGCCACTCACTTTTTGATTTTTCTCCCTTTTCTGAGATCTAGACTGCAACCTTCTTTCAGCCTCCTCCCACTTTGGGGAATTTACTTTTCACTGGCCTTGGTCCCTGCCTCAAGCAACTTCTAAGGGAAAAATCTCCAGCTAGATTTCAGTCCCCTTTCCATGAGGCCCAATGGAGCCATAGTTCTGTCTCTGGCTTTCCATCTCTAGCTGAGCTGGGTCACCATCTATCACATTTTACAGGCTTAGAAGAGGGTATATGGGTATCCTGGGTAAAGTCTCTGCAGTTAGAGATTTCCTAATTCACAGGCTGCCTTAGGCGGAAAGAAAGCCAACTCCCCCTATCCCTCCTACACACACACACACACACACACACACACACACACGCACACACACACTTCACATGAGGAGGCAGAATCAATGTGTGCAGCATGCTGTAATAGTTGAGGAAGGGCAGAAAACGATGGTATATCAACAGAGTCTCTGCCACAGGAGAGAAATCCCTGAATGAGTCCCAAGAATAATCCAAAGGATTAATATGTTCACCTTGCCTGAGAGAGTAAAGTTTGGTGGGAAAATGGTGTTAAGTAAGTCCCGTAATAACGACAGTGCTCCAGTATTAAATAATAAGGCTATCTTCTTTTGGCTTCTTCCTTTCTTGTCCCGGGAATTCAGCAGCAATTTTTCTACCACTAATGCAGAATTCCTCTTTTGGGAAATTTTAAGAGTTAGTAGAGAATGGAAAAAATGTTAAATCCACCATCTTATTGGTGATGTGACCAAAAAAGATTTCATCTTATTTTACTAAGAAAACTAAAGCCATCTGATCCCAATTTGCCTCTTCTCCAATTATCTTCATTGCAAAAACCCTTGACCTCATCTCTCACTCTCTCCTCCCTTCCCCCAGTTTCTGACAAAGAGGTAGCCCTTCTCCATGCCAAAACCAACCCTTCTATTAGTGTCTCATCCCATCCCTTTTTCCATCTTCTCCAGCATCCTGCAAACTCAATTATCCCCTCTATCTCCCTTTTTCCCTATTTCATTTTCCATCTCTATTTCATAAAAAATTGCCTGTCTTCCCCATACTTAAAAAAACCTTCAATAAACCCAAGAATGTTTTCTTATTTTCATTTATATCCTTTGGACCTAGCACTGAGCCTGACACATAGTAGACACTTCACAGATTACTTACTGATTTATTGAAGACTTGTATTTTGAGGAAGAAAACCATTTTTTCTATAATATTATTTACATTATCAATTGCTTAGCCTATAACTGAATTCTTCTAATTTATTGGATCCTGAATTAAAATATAATGCCTGTAAATTCCCCTCTCCCCCTCCAAAAACAACCAGCCTTAAAAAATCACAGAACAAAAGAAAAAAAATAGGAATCTTTAGAATCAAACCTTTTAGCATGAGTATAATATTCTTGGGTCAAAAACTAGTAAAAAACAATTGTGTTTTGCTTCTTTTATTGAATGTATAAAATGGGTTAATTAAAGTACAAGGAAATATTTATATTCTCATGATATAAATAAGATTAGAATCTAGAAAATATGTACTCTTACAAAAATTCTGTAACAATAATTATTTTAAATTTATGCAGTACAGCATTTTCATGAAAGAAAAATTATTGTGGATAATGTACTAGGGTAGGGGAAGTGTTTTATTAAGCAAATATTAATATTCAGCTACTAATTCAATGAATGTTATTGAAAACTATTTTTTTTTCCTTATAAGGATTTTTCTAAAATGCAAAGAAAAAAAACCTCAACTTTGTGGTTTTCCTAATGAAAAGTAACTATGCTAAGAAATAGCAAAATATCACAATAAAACTAAGACATTTTAACCAAGTTATTTTCCCCTCTGTATTACATATAAGTACCAAAAAAGCATGCTTAAGCATTTTTAAAATTTATAGAATTTATAAACTATTTTTAAAAACTGGAAGTAAATAGCAAATCAACATGCTAATTTCTAGGCATGCTGTTTTAACAACATAAAAACTTTTATAAGCTGAATACAAAAACGTTCTGGAACAAATTTTTTTTAAAAAAAAATCATGCCTTTTAGAAGATTAAAACTATTAATGATGCATTTTCAGATAGAGTCAAATAGTTTTTCCATGATTACTACTTTACCCTAACAGTAATATAAAAAGAACACGGTATTCACGACTAATTATATTTTATTTAATTTATATGTTCCTAGTGAATTGAGGCTAATAAAATACTCAAAGAACTCAGAATATTTTTCATGGAAAAGGAAGTCCTTTAATGAATCTTGGCTTTAGTATATATTTATAATCTGAAAACCTACCACTTATTCCAAGCAATATCTCATCTGTGCCTAAGCATTAACAACTTACTTGCAGATCTCAAAAAAAAGTTGGGGCAGGAGACACTAGTTAACTGCTACATAACTTTATGGAAAAATGGTTAATATGGAATAACAAACATGAGTCTCTTACTGACAAATCCTCTTGTATTTTTATATATTTTAATGTTTCTAAAGATTGTTCCTGCTTTTTCCAATGTTACTTTGGATTGAGGCTCAAGGAGATAGAAGTGTTAGCAGGAACATGAGGGCACTCAGCTCCTGTCATTATACCAACTTTTAAGAACAGGAGGTAGAGGCTAGGTAAAGAGAGGCTCATTCTTTTAGCCCCAAATGATCACCTCTTAACAACAGGTGCTCCCTACTTCCTTCAGATATCACTTCTCTACTGTACCTGAAAACTTATTCACAGCTATATTTTCATTAGAGGGGATCAGAAAAATACAGTGGTTATCTCAGGAAAAGAAAAAGGCAAAAAGACTGAACGTTTGATAGAATGGCTCTTGGGGGAGCCTAAAACTAAAGCTATCTAGAAGTTAATGAGAGAATCTAAAATTTTCATAAGTGAAATATATTGTTTTAAATATTCAAATGGTTAACAAATTGTTGCCTTTACCTCACACATAAGTAAACAAAAAAAATGAACAAATTACTACTTATATGCCAAGTCTTATCAACTAAGTTAATATCTCTATTTTAAGCTTATCATTCACTTTAAAAGTTAGCATGACTTCATGCTGCTTCTGGAAAATTTAGCTTAAAATGTCCTAATTAGGCATTTAGTTTAATAACTTTTGCCATCTAGTTATTTTTAGCTGAGAATTTCATGCTTTCTTCCAAATCATGTTTATAAGCCTATCCTAAAAGTACAAAGAATAGGATTAGTTGGCAATTACCAAAGAACAAAAATAAGAAATACAACTTCCTAAGTTTCCATTAACTTAAGGCCAACCCAGGCAAATTTATAACAACATCTTGACAATGCATCAACAGATTACAAATTCACTAATGTCAGAAGCTGACTTTGAGGATTATTTAAGAATGTGGATTCTTAGAACTTTTACAGAAGTGAAGGATTTCCATTTAGCTTCCGTGCTTCTCCAGTGATAAGAAGTACTCTCATCACTTTAAACAGGGTGAAAAGCAAAGAGGGATAAAAATCAAAACGCAATGACAAGAAGGATAAGAACAGGTGATTTAGAATCATATTACCATAACACAGTTCTACTTTTTCCCCTATAGAAATTAAAAGATCTAGAAAGATTAAGAATAGACAAAGGTAAAATTACTCATGGATGCTGTCCTTGCTATATAAAGATACTGCTATTGACCCATCCCCACTTTAAATTAAGTTCTAAGAGTACTAATAAATTTGCACTAACATGGATTCACTCTCTTTCCACTTGCTCTGGTGAAAAACTGATGCTTTTAGACAGCTTGTTAAAGCTGGAGAACAATCCACGGACACACAAACAAGGAAAACTAACAGTATCTGGCAAATTTGACATCTAAATTGCTTCTTGCAGTAATCCAATGTTTTCTGACTCCTTGACTTCAAAATGCAAATTCTTAGTTTCCCTCAAGGCTCAGCTGGAGTGCAAATTTCATTCATTCATTCACTAATTCAACAAACTATTTAATAAAAAGTCAAGAACATCAAGGCAATTTAAAAAAAAGGGAAGGAAGATTCCTTTAGAATACTATTGTGCTATAAGAAATGATGAGTGGGAAGGTTTCAGAAAAACTTAGGGAGATTTATATGAACTGGTGCAAACTAAAGTGAGTAGTAAACCAGGAGAATATCATACAACACAGTAACAGCAATACTGTATGATGATCAACTGTCAATGACTTAGCTACTCTGATCAAGACAATGATCCAAGACAGTTTCAAAGGACTCATGATAAAAAATGCTATTTACCTTCCAGGAAGAGAACTGATGAACTCAGAGGGCAGAATGAAGCATACTTTTTTTTCCACTTTCTTTATGTTTCTTAGGCCTTTTACTGTGGTAGTGGTGGTGTTTTTGCAACATTGCTAATCTAGAAATGTTTTGCATGACTTCACATACATAACTGAAATCATATTGCTTGCCTTCTCAATGGGTGGGGGAGGGTCAGGAGTAAGAGTGGGAATTTGGAACTCAAAATTTTAAAACAACATTGTTAAAAATAAGTAAATAATTTTTAAAAAAATAAGAAAATATGTATGCCTACTGAAACAGCTATAACTGTAACACTTTTTCCTTTAGTTCAAGAACTATTAGGGGGCAGCTAGGTGGTGCAGTGGATAGAACATTGGCCCTGCAGACAGGAGGACCTGAGTGGAAATCTGGCCTCAGACAGTTACTGGCTGTGTGACCTTGAGCAAATCATTTAACCTTGATTGCCCCCTCTACCCAAACCCCCCCCAAAAAGAGAGAAAGACAAAGAAAGAGAACCAGTGATAGGTCTGAGACAGTATCAGCAATACTATACCATCTAGGGTCCTATTTTTGTCTCTATGTGTAATAGAAATAGCCACAAAATGGATTGGCCTCAGAGTCCAACTGTAGTGGTAGCAGCAGGGGCAGCCAATAAGAGTGTGGTCATGGAACATGTGATTGGAAAGATTATCTAGCTGGAAATCAAACCCCTTGGTCTGAGTACCTGGAGCCAACCCAAGCCATGAAATGGTACTATAGCAGAGACAGCAAGGACCTAGACCAGGACCAAGAGGAGAAGAAACTACTTCTGAACGCTGGCAGTCCTCCTAAACAAGATATTCAACAAAGGAGAATCCAACTACCACTGCATGCTTATAGCTCATAGAAATGAACAGGCTCTGATGACCTCCATCTTTGCCAACATAGCCAGCAACATCACTGATATATCAGCAGCATAGTCTCAGAGCATAGAACAGCATGAATACACGGACCAAGTAAGATAATATATGGGCTGTCCTAAGCAGTACCTTGACTCAATTGAAGAAATTGCTGCCACTGCCATCCCTTATCAGCTAGTTCACCGTGTGCTTGCTGACAACCCTGTTCCATTTTCAGATTTCCATCAGGTCTCTAGAATAGCTGCGAATGTCTGTAGTGGACTTTCTAAGATCTACATCAACTCCAAAGAGTAGGTTGTGGTATTTTTTTTGGGGGGGGGGGCTATCAGGACAGTTTCAGAAGATCCCTCCCTTGTACTCCTGCCTGCTCTTCTCTTTCTTTCTTTGTGAGGCAATCAGGGTTAAGTGACTTGCCCTGGGTCACACAGCTAGTGTCAATTGTCTGAGGCCGCATTTGAACTCAGGTCCTTCTGACTCCAAGGCCAGAGCTCTATCCACTGCGCCACCTAGCTGCCCTACCCTATTACTTCTTTCTACTTATATAATAACATAACTTACTAATAATAACACAGGAAGAAGATCTATTAGGAAGAAGGCCATAAGGTGGAGTTCCCAGGAAGTCTCATTGCCATGTGGTGATGGCTAAACACATGGGAAGAGATAGACTCCATGTGGAATGATACTGGAGGGAGGAAGGTTGGGGCAGGGAGACAGAAACATTGGTATGAATATTACTTAGTGATTGATAGGTGGAAGAAATTGGACCTTGACCTTCTTGGCATCACTCTTTCATGCTGGGGCATGAGCTGATGATAAGGATGAATTGGTTATCTCTATTTCTCACACACAGTTTTTACATGTTTGATCCTTTAATTTTATTTGTTTTGGCCTCCTACCCTCCATCTATCAAAAAAAAAAAAACATAGTACAGACACTTAAAAAAATCACCAAGACCAAAATCCACCAAATAAAGCAGACTTTCGTTTTTTTTTCTTTTCTTTTTTTTTTTAAGACAATTGGGGTTAAGTGACTTGCCCAGGGTCACACAGCTAGTAAGTGTCAAGTGTTTGGTCTGAGGCCGGGTTTGAACTCAGGTCCTACCTGACTCCAGGGCCGGTGCTCTATCATTCCGCCACCTAGCTGCCCCCTAGACTTTCCTTTTTACCATGCCTTTATTATTTAAAATTTAAGAGAAAACACTAATACATGCTTATTTAGACTAGAAATACTTTGTAATGTTTATTGGAAATTATAAGTTTCCTAACGGAAATCACTTGTGAAAACAATTTTTTGGCTTCTAGTCCCTCAAGACATATAGGATGACTGTCATTAAGAAGCTAAATCTTTCTCTGTGTTCATACATTTCAGCAATGTGCACAAATGTAACCATAGTATACAGTCTTAGGAACATGCCTGGGTAAGGATAGGATAATGGCCAACAAACAGGTACAACCAGATATTCTCTATGTTATGAATCTGCTGCTACAACAGATCTGAGCTGGTTCTAAAACTGCATTAGCTGACAGCCAGTCTACTTCAGCTAAGTAATCTGCTATTTAAATCAAGAAAAACACATAATTCAAGAAGGACATAGACTTAAGTTCCTCTTTGTAGAATCAGTGTATACTCACTTTCATAGAGGGAAAACTAAAGTAAAATAATCACGTTTTTATTGATCAGAAGTTTTATATTTAAAAATCAATGTGAGTTAAGACTGTAGTCTTAAAAAACATATAGAATAGAAACTATATGGCATTTTACAGAACTGGAAAGCTCTAAAAACTGGCATATTTGACCAGTTCCAAAACAAATCTTTAGTTTAATAATCATAATAAAGAAGGAAACAGCTGAACACATCTTCCCCAACAAAATGTAAACATTTTGAAGGCAAGCATAAGCATAGCTTTATTTTTGTTTTGCAAAACTCAGTGCCTAGAACAGAGCCTGGCATGTTGTAAAAATCTGATAAATGCTTGCTGATTTATATGATTTCCTAGGATAAAATTCTCTTTGCTTTAGAAGGCCAAAGCCTATTCTTATCACATTTACTTATGTGGTAACTTTCTTCCTATTATATTTTGAAAAGCACTGCTAAGAGGTGATAAACATTTTGCTTTTATCTGCAAAATTTTGCTATAAATATCAAATACCTTACTTTCAAAGTTGCATGTTTATTTTGAAGTAATGTAGTTTTTGTGTTTGAGAATGTTTTCAGGCTTTGAAAATTCACAGTACAATGATAAGTGGCATTTGTTTGCTCCAGCAGTCTTTCTTGCTTTTCTTCCCACTCTGCCTTTCCTACTTTTAATTATATATTGTACTTCAAAGGGATTTAGTAAGTCTTGGCTTCAGAATATAGACTATTAGCTGACCATATCAATACCACAATGACTATTTGGAACTATGGGAATTAACTCTCAACTATATATTTGACTATCAAATATTTCCAATTTCTAAACGTACCAAGTAACAAAATCTTTGCTATAGTTAACTTTCATATCATTTGGGTATTTGAACAGTAGATAAAAAATAATAAATCTGGCTACTCTCTGCTTTCAAATTCTAGCTATGTCACTTTCTACCTATGTGACCCTGTCCAAATTACTTACCTTCTCTGGGACTCAATTATCTCATCTATAAAAAGAACAGAGGTTGTACTGGATAACCTCTGAAGTCCCTTGCAGCTCAAATTTTTTTTTACTTCATGATCCTATATTTCTAATAATGATTTGATAAGTAATTTATTGTTAAATACAGATAATAAACTCTTCTTCCATTTCTGACATTCTAAAACTTGAGTGTGCCATAAACTTGTGCTTTTGTCTACCCTTTCTCTAACTCTTCTTGGTTCTTTCCCCAGATTCATTTTTGTACAGTTGCTGATAGCAACTACTTTCAAGTGGGTAGAGATCCAGAGGGCTGCCCCTTGGCCTAGTGGCTTGTACATATATACCCTTCCTCAACCGTCTAACTTACCTTTCACGGTATTTTTAATATAGTAATTTTTGATGACTATTAGTGCAAATATTAGAGGTTCCCCGTTTCAAAGCCATCTTGTTTTAAGGATGTAGCTGATATTTAGATTTAGCCTATATTCAGTCCAATACAGTGTATTTTAAAGAAATTACATTTATACAACTTTTTGCATATAATTTGTGTATTCCAGAGTATCCCCAATCAGAAATAGAGACTGAGAACTTAAGACAGTATAATGCATTTAAACAATATCTTAAAACTACCTCCTATATTCTATTTACCAACATTTTAAAGTAAATAAACATTTACCTTTTGTAGACTGGTAGGATTTAGCTGAGTTTTATCTATTATTTTTACTGCAACCTGAAAAAGAAAATCATGCAATTCTTTACGAGACTTTTAACTTTTCCATTTTTTCCCCAATGACACAAATATTTATTTTTTAAATGCCTAACCCAAGACTTCAAAAATAAGACTGTATCGGCGGCTTCTTTCTTTGTCTAGGTCAGTAGTTCTCATACTGTGGCCCCCTGGACATTTATGTTATTACAAAAGAATCTAGGAATTCATATGTGCAGCAAACATTGTTTTGAGCTTTATCATAAAAAATACGCAAAATTAAAATATTTATTAAACACTTACTATGTGCCAGGCACTGTTATGTGAAAAGTACATAAAGGTAAAAACAAACAGTCCCTATCTTCAAGGAGCTCACATGCCACCTACTAAATTCACTAAATAAACAACATGTTTTCCACAGAATAAACAATGCCTCACAATGTATTTATTAACATTTTTAAATGTATATATAGATGCTTTGTGATTCATAAAATATTAATTCACTTAAGAGCATTACTAATTAATGTTTTGTCATCATATTGTTTTTTAATTAACCAAGAGATACCAACAGTACTGATGAGGCTGACTTCTCCCCAGCAACAACGAGAGCCTTGCCTAAAACTAAATCTGCCCGAGACAGGGGGCTCTATGTGTTGACAAGAAAACCTTGTTATTTTCTGTGTGTACGTGACTGATATCCTTGAATATTGCAAGCTAAGTTACCATATCCCTGAACTGTTTTGTAAAATACCCAACACACCTGCTTCCCCTTTCCTGCCTCCCCTTACACACCATACCTGCTTCCCCCTTCCTGATATCTTTCCTTGTGGTTAACTATTCATGTAGGAGCATTGCACCCCCCCCCCAAGCTGAGTGCCCAAAACTTGCGTAGAAAAGCAAGCCTCCATCTTTTCTCAAACTGCTAGTACTCTTAGGAACTAGCTCGCTGATTTTGCATCAATAAAGCCCTCTTGACTGGGAGAACATCTGCCCCCTGAATTCTTTCTGGACAACCCAACTTTGAACCTCATCTACCTCATCAGTACCAATTATTACTGAGAGAAGGAATACAAAATATTTTACTTTAGGAAGGGATTCTCATACATGAAAAGATTGTAAACCACTGAATTAGGTGCAAAATTATCCATTAAGCTCTAATAACTTGGTTTCAAAATGTATAAAATTAATATTTGGCCATTCCAAACCCATGTGTAATTTGGAATCAATGGAATCTGGCATTTGGTTTTTAATTTCTGTCTTTTGGATGAAAACCATCCTGAATCTTAATGTTTGACCATATTCTTGGTAACTAACAATTACTTTTATGATTATAAATTTTCAACAGGATCCTGAATATTAATCCAATAAGGTTATCATTTGGGATGTCAAGCTTATTTATATGACATGATTACATAACAGTATTGATAAAATTATTAAGATGAAAAACATGATGATAATACAGGCAATGAGAAAAACAAAAATTTAAACCTTTTTACAAGTGAGGTTTTTACAATTTACAAATCTTCAAAATATTATATATTATTTAACCTTACAAATGGAATAAAGTTTACATCCCAGATTTTTATAATTTCAAAAGAAATTTTAAATCTAATTATACTAAATAGGAAAAATATACTCATTTTAAAAAGACTGACTAGCAGTCTCTAACAGATCAAGGAAGTAAGCTTATTCAGCACTTAAAACTTCAATCTGCTGCTTAAGCAACAGCTAATGGATGGAAATTACCCAGGGTGTACTCCAGTCCAAAAAGGCAGAAAGAAGCACTCTTAACTGCAGCCTTAACCAACAAGAATGGACAGGAGCTGGTATAAAGTCTAACAATGGTTTAAGCAACAAGAGCAAGGGATGGCAGAATCCCTAGTATGTAAGTAGATATGAAATAAGAGAACTTCCCCCTCCTCCCCACTTACAATCAAAAGGTCAACTTTCTCCAACAATAAGAAAACTTCTTAAAGAGAGTTTTTAAAGGTCTATGGAAATATATTAAAGTCTTAAAACTGAAACTTACCTCTCTACCAGTAAGAACATGTCTTGCCAATTTCACTTTGGCAAAATTTCCCTTCCCTATTGTTTTTAGCAAACGATAATTTCCAATGTGAGGCTGTTCATCTGTAGCAGATGTAATGGAATTTCTACACCGTGGTATGTTTTGTCGACTACTTGATTTGGTAGGCTGGATATGTGGTTCAGTGTATCCATCAACAGATGTATTCTATGAAAAAAAGGTACAAGATTTTATGTTAATCATTTAATGACACTAAAAAAATAGATATAGCACTACTCCTAAAGACCCAGTTTAACCCATACTTAGACTTTATTTCTTATCTTGGAGAATGTGGCATATAAAGAATACCTGTGTTTAAGAGGTCATGGACATAGTATCAAGGTCATTTTTGTTTCTGGTCCTCATTACTTACATTCAGGGTATGTCTCATATTCTGACCCCAAACATTCTCTCTCTCTCTCTGCATTCCTGGATCCTATTTCCAGGTTCTCCTGCTTAAATTCTGTACCCTGGTCTCTGTAGCTTTGTTCCTCAGGTTATCAGCTTGGTATTCTGACGTCTTCTGTTTGATCACACTAGCCTATAAGGCCTTTATCTATGTATCTAGTTCCTTCCTCCTTGCACTTTTAGATCTGTCCTGTTAATTAGGCAGCTGAGCTACTTCTCTCCCCCTGTGTTCATTCCTCTAGACGATAAATTCTGCTTCTCCACTTGAACTAAGATCATAGATCCTAGAAGGCATCAGAGACCATCTTACCAAAGAGCCTCATTTTACAGGTGAGGAAACTAAGGCCCAGGAAAGTAAAGTGACTTCTCCATTATTACATAGTCATAAGCATCAGCGTCAGAATTCGAACCCACGTCCTCTGGCTCTAGAATTGGTCCATCTTTCCACTGTATCCAGGCTAATCTGCCAGTAGTACCGGTGTTCCCATTCCTACGCTAGCAGATCTCTTTTCTGGTCCACCCTGAATATTTGTAATAGCCTTCCACTGCAACAGCTTCATTAGTCTGGGCCAGGCCTATTCTGTTGCCAATCAAGTCCTCGGAGCTTTTACTGTATCACTAGTATATATGTGTCACTAATGATACAATGCTACACTGTACCATATATCTGGGCAACGAGGAGAAAACTTGTAAAGCACATCATTTAGCAAATTCTAGAATAGAGGTTCTTAACCTGGGGCGCACAGAACACCAAGGCACCTGTGGCCAGACTTCAGGGGGTCCGTGAACCTGGATGGGAAAAACACATCTTAATTTTCACTAGCCTCTAACTGAAATTTATCCTGTCCTTCAATCATTTAAAAAAATATTCCATAAAGGGCTTCTAATCTTCATCGGAATACCCCTGGCATCTAATCATTTAAAAAAATATTCCGTAAAGGGCTTCTAATCTTCATCAGAATACCACTGGCATCTACGACACAAAAAGAGAGTAAGAACTCCTATTCTACACAGAACATTCAAATCTTACATGAGAGATAGCTATACCTTCAGATCCTCTAAAACTGAAGTGAATAAAAAACCAGTAGTGTAGGAAGTAGAATCAAGAGTTGGAAGAGACCCTAGACTATTACATGACTATAATACTGAGCCCTCAACTTCTTGGAAGCATTCTTGCTCACCTAAACACATTATGCCCTACTATAGTGGTTAGCACGGCTTGTCACAAAAGAAAAACTTAAAAATCTTTTTTCATTCATTCACTTACAAATGAGGAAATGGAGGCCCACAGAGGTGAAGAGGTGGGGGGTGGGGTGGCTTGCTCAAGGTTGCACAGGCAGGAAGAAGAACTGAGAATTAAACCTCTAATTGCAAATCCATCACTCTTTCCACTATACCACACTGCCTCCAGGACATTTAATTGGTTATCTAACAATCGATCAATCAACAAACATCTATTAAGCACCTACGATGTGCCAGGTGCTGAGGACACAAATATAAAGAATGAAACAATTCCTATTCAGAAGGAGCAAGAAGACAGGCACATATAAGTATATACAGAATAAATATAAAGAGAAGAAACATAAACAGATAAAAAGAAGTTTATGGAGTGCACTAGCACTAGCACTTGTGGGGATTAGCAAACATTCTCACAGAAGGGGATGTTTGAGTTATGTCTAGAAAAAAGAGAGGTATTCTAAGAAGCAGAGAAACAGAACACTACATTCTTTGTTCCCTTACTTTACAATCAAATAAGTAGTTTCTAGGATTAATTTAATTTTGTACCAAATCAGATATTTTTACCACCAAAGAGCAGAATATGGAATCTAAAGGTAAACTGTTCTGAATGATGACCCAAAAGGGCTCTTGGATTTAGCACAAGTTATATAAAGACCCATGGGAAAAAACACGCCACTATTTCCAGTCCATCCCACTACCACTCCTTTCCTTAAAAAGGATAATAAAAAATCTATCTTCCTCCACTAGAGATTTACTTGGTTTAAAAAAAGAAAATCTGGGAGAAGAATTCTCAAAACTGTAAGGCCATTTAGTTGTTGCAAGAGGTTAATGACCAAAAAGTTAGCTACAAGATAATTAGCCTTTTTGGCCATACAGAATCATGAAACAAGCTACTAAGGAAGGGATGGAAGGACTGTGATAAACAGAGGGGGTGTCCACATTATAGCTGAAACCACAGATTCTGGAAATATGGAAATGTATATGCGCACATATACTCATATATAAACACTTAGTATATATGTTTGGCGAAAACATTTGGGGGGGGGGGTGGCTTGAATTTCTTGAAATCTAGAACTGCTACAGCCAGGAACATGCTGCATATTCAGTAGTAATGTGAAGCTGCAAGAAGAAAATTTGGGCTTGACATAAGGAAAAACCTTTCTAACAATAAAAACTACCCAGTGGTAGACTGGACTGTCTTGGGTGGTAGCTTGGGTGGCTGTCCTTTAATGGAGGGTTACAAAAACAATGCCTGGATGAGTGACCACCTGTGGTACATTTGGAGAAGGGGTTTTTATACTGTTGTAGAGAAATTCTTTTCAGGCACGGTTTGAACTACAGAACTTCTAAGCATCCTTCTAACCCAGATCCTGTTACTCCATGAAAATGAAGGACAAGAATAAATTTATTCACAAGAGCTGAATTATTCAACCCATAGTCTTTGAATTCTAAGGGAACTTTAGAGATCATATTTGGCTATATTGCTTTGTACATCTAGTCTGAAAAATCTGATATAAAAGGCTGTTCAGATATAAAATTAAGTGCCTTAGGTGTTAGTAGAATAAAAGGGAGCTCACTGTGCTAGAATCATAGAAATGTCTATCTCGGAGTAGAAGAGACCTCAGAAATCATCAATCCTTTATTTTACAGATGAGGGAAATGGAGCCGACAGAGAGGTTAAGTGACTTGCTCAAGGTAGTGTATATAGATCATAAGAATTAGAGGTGGGATTTGAACCCAGTTTGTATGACTCCTTATAGGGACTGTGTCTAGAAGTCAATAAAAGCGATAAGAATGTGTAATTTTTCAAGAGCTTTAAGATTGTATTTATTCTTCAATACAAAGATCTGCAGTTTTGTCAGTGCTGGCACTCATTCCACTAATATGGATTATACCAGTCTTTGGTGATGGTCTCTGAGAGTTGATGTGGTTAAAGAATTTACATTTTGAAATAATTATGATGGAACTTTAAAAATGTGAATTAAGGATACTAATTAAGAATCTGATTAAAGATTAGTTTGAGGCCTGGCTTTGCCATTCACTAGTTGTGTAACTGAAGTCAAGTCACTTAACCATAACTCAAAATGATGAAATATCACGAGGATTAAATGAGATAATACATATCTGGACAATTCTTTTTACCTAGACCATATCATAGAACATCACTTCATAGTGAGGAAGAAGGGACTTCTAAGGCCATCATATCATCTACCTCAATCTCAAACTGGAAATTAGAACATTTGCTCTTCTCCAGCCAAATACATCACTGAGAGCGACTTAAAAAGTCACATACACCAGTTCTTCTTGTACTCGATATAGTTTATTTGGGCCAAGTAATTTGAATTTATCACGGGTGACTAAATTCTTTCTTAATATTGCCATACTGGTGGTAGGTTATCAACTCCCTATTAGCCACTTTTACACTGTTATTTCCAGTACAAGGTCACTATCTTTGTCTGGGAAAACAGAAGTATTCCTAATTTTCCTCTTTCATAAAACCAGACAACTTTTCTTCATTCCAGCCTATTCCTTTCCTCTACATCAGTCACCTGTTTGTTATGAGATACAGTAAGACACAATGAACATTATTCTTAACAGAAAAGGGATCAAGGGATCTGATTAGAGCATGAGAGCTCCATAAATTTCATCAAGTTTTTTTTAACAAAGACATTCTCTTGATCATAACTCAGTAGTATCATAAGAAATGGTAAATGAAAAAAGAGCGATAGATCTGGAGTAAGATGACCTGGATTCAAATATTGCCTCTGATATTTAACTACCTAACCATGGGCAACTCACTTAACTTCTCTGGGCCTTCAGTTTCCTCATCTGTAAAATGAAAGGGTTGGGCTAGGAAGCCTCTAAGGTCTCCTTCAGCTCTAGATCTATAATTCTATGATCTCTAATTTCACAGCTCTGACTTTTCTGTTTAACCTTATCACTCAACTGAAACTGCTCTCCCCAAATAACAATGACCTCTTAATTGTCAAATATCATCATCTTTTCTGAGTACTAATTGTTCTCAATCTATCTGCTGCACTGACATTACTGACTCCAGTCTCTCCCTAGATCTTCTCTGAGTTTTCACGACCCTATTACTCCTGGTTTGCTTCCCATCTTTCTGACTGTTCCATCTCAGTATCCTTTGCTGGCTCAACAGGTCCCCTAACTGTGGGTATTCTCCAACGTTTTGTCCTGGGCCCCCTGCTCTTCTATATTCTCTTGGTAATCCCATCTTCAATGCAGATAACTCACAGATCTACATACCCAGGGGCAGTCTCACCCCAAACTTCAGTCCCAGATCACCAACTGCTTATTGGACATTTCAAACTGGGTATCCTGGAGACATATTAAACTCATCATGTCTGAAACTTAAGTCTTTACCCTTCACCTTAAACACTCCCCTCTTCCAAACTTCTCTATTTCTGTCAAAGAGACCACCATCCTTCCAGTGTCTCAGGTTCTGAGATGGCATTGTCCTGGACTCCTCACTCTCCCTCACTATATAAGCTAGTCAATTGCCAGATTTTTGCCATTTCTACCTTCATAGCATCTCCTGTATCCAACCCCTTCTTCCTACACACCCAGCTACCACCTTAGTTCAGGCCCTCATGACCCTTCGCATTAGATTACTGCAACAGCCTTCTAATTAGTCTCCTTGCCTCCAGATTCTTCCTCTTTCCAGCCTATCCTTTACATAGCTGCCAAATAATTTTCCTTAAATGCATTCTGACCATGTTACTCTCTTACTCACCCAATTTCAGTAGTGTCCTATTGCCTCTAAAATAAAATATAAACCCCTCTTTTCACTTCTAAAACTTTCAACAGTCTGGACTCACCCTTATCCTTCCAGCCTCATGGAATTCTACCTCGTTCTACCTCGTGCATTCAGCAATCCACCCACACTGACCTCCTTTATCTTCCTAACTTACAACATTCTGCTTTCCATCTCTATGCCTTTGCATCGACTTCCCCATATCGGGGCTCTCTTTTTACTTCCACTTCATAAAGTATTTTTCTTCCTTTCAGATGCAGCTCAAGCACCCTTTCTGCATGGTGCCCACAGTCAGTGCTCTCCATCACGAACAACCTTGTATTTAACTACTTTGTACATATATGGATTTGTTAACTTTATATTTATACTGTATATCTTTTAGATGCGTTTGTTGTTGGGATGTGAGTAGGGATTATTTCATTCTTTGTACTTGTATACTTAATACTTCATACAGTACCTGGCACATAATAGGAGCTTAATAAATACTTCTTGAACAAGTGATTGATTCTCAGTTATTACCCCACCTGCCTCTGACAGTGGTTCCAGAGTGACTTTAGAGAAAAAGATCTAGACCTTTTCCATATATATATGTATATGTATGTGTATATATATATATAAAAATTGGGGGGGGGGGTTGGCAATGAGGTTAAGTGACTTGCCCAGGGTCACACAGCTAGTGAGTGTTATGTTTCTGAGGCCAGATTTGGACTCAGGTCCTCCTGACTCCAGGGCCAGTGCTCTATCCACTGAGCCACCTAGCTGCCCCTCCCCAATATATTTTTGAAACCCTTTTGTTATCCATAGCTTCCCACAGCAGCCTCTGAGTTGAGTTCTCTTAATTTTTTTTTTAAACAGGACTGTGTCATGTTCTTATATTCATCTCCTGGTACTTGCCTTATTTTCAATCTTCTTTTCCTGTCTTTGTAAAATCTAAATTGTTTGGAAAATTTTCTGTTTCTCTACACTAGTCTCTTCAGATAACGTGTTTTTCTTCCTCATTGGAATTATTTCCCTTTGTGTCATCAGAATTTAACTGTTGAGAAACATTTCCCTTCCCTCCCTCCCCTCTCAGGTTACTTCTCCTGTCCACTTATCCTTTTTTCAAAACCAGCCTTGGGAGTATGTCAGACTATGTTCAGCTTTCCTTCTATCACAAAAATTGTATAGTGATCACTTCAATCTCTCCAAAATGTTTCCCTTATTTCTACCCTAGCAACCAGTCCTTCCCTGTTAGTGAGAAGCAAATCCAATAAAGAATTTCCTTTATTTTGGTTCTACATTTTGAAAAATGAAATTATTAAAAAGGCAAATGAAAAAGTTATTGGCTGTTCTGCTTTTGGCATAGAAAAGAATTCTAGTAGATATGTGGATAATTGAAATCACTCATTGCTAGGCTTATGATCTATTTTTAGACACTCTGCACTTGGCTTATGATCTATTTCCCAAACTTCTCATATATCTTCTCTTTTTGTCCAAGTGGATGGTAATATACTCCAAAGACAAAATCACTTCTGTTCCTCCCTCCACTGATCTTCACCCAAATGTTATCTACAATGCTTCCTTTTTCTGGTTCTTGGATTTCTCTGCATCAGTATATCATAATGTAGAGCGCTGCTCCTCCCGAGTTTCTTTTGAGTAAATTCTCGCCTTTCAGGGCTATATTAGGTCTCCTCCCCACCAAGTCCCAGTGCTTCCTATTAGGTCACATTTGGCTCCCTACGTTAGTACAGCTAGTTACTACTGCTTGTTGCTTTAACCTTGGGCATTTGTATATACACATCTGAGGCCATGGGCTTTACTACTGATGCTTTTCCTGGCTTTTTGTCTCCAACTTGCAGGTATTTCAGCAGCTCTTCTGTCTTCATTATAGCTATTATCTATGATAGCTAGTTTAGTGGATAAACACAGGAAGTTTCCTCTTTGAGCCTTTTGATGAGATGTTTACTGTTTAATCAATTTCTGTTTCAGAAGGTCCAAAAGGATCCTGGGCTACTTTTATTCTTTTAGCAGTCTTCTTCCACCTCTCCCTCTACTCCAATGAACTGAACCCCTAAGTGAGGGGCATTGGCACAAGAGACACTAAGAGAGCTAAGATCTCTGCCCCAAAGAAGCTTTCAGTCTAGCTGAGGACACAAGAATGAATGCATGAACAAGCATGTGTTAGTGCCTACTATATTCCAGACCTCAGAAGCTATCTAGTCCAGGACTTCTTAAAATTTTTCCACTTGCAACCCCTTCAGCACTTCTTAAACTGTGGGTTGACACCCCATATGGGATAGAGATCCATAGTTTAAGAAGTGATGATTCCCAGTCCAACCCCTCATTTTACAGATGAGGAAATGAAGAATCAGACTTTAAATCAATTCCCCAAGGTCAAACAGATTATAAATGTCAGAGGTAGGATTTGAACCCAAGTTTTCCTGACTCCAAATCCAGCAATATAAAACCAGCTAAATATAATAGTTTAGGTGAGTTTTCATTTACTCAACTCATTAATCAGGATAGCTCAGCTTCAAGGAATGTGCCAAAGTTTTCATTTAAATTTGTTTGTTTTGAGAGGGGAAGAAACCTGACCTGTAATTTCTCTGATATAGAAATTTCCTCTACCAATGCAGATCTTCAGCAGTTCAGTAATTTATAGCCTCAGAGGTCTGCTGGGGCACTCACAGATTAAGTGACTTGCCCAGGAAAACACAATTGGACCCAGGCCTTCTGGACTCTGAAACCCAATTCTCTTGCCTCTGTATATTTAGATTACTTATATTTAATGTACATTAAGATACACACACACACGAATACCAGTAGCATTTTCAAATGAATCATACATATAACTGACATAAATGTGTCACTTTTTCTTTCATGTGAAATAAAGTGACCTTTCCCTTCCTCCTAGTCTTTTACCTAAAATAAAAAGTCATGTTTTCTACAGCTTTTAATGTCTTTTACAAGTTGCATATATTTGAGCTTTCCTGATTTTGTTAGGAAATAATTTTGTATTTTTATATTGCCTTGAATTCCATAGTGACCTACTCTAATTTTGATTTTTGCATTATTTACTTTGGTTTCTGCCTTGTTATGAATTTAGTCAACTGAGTGATATCATCAGAAACAATGATGACAATAATACTCATACAAAGTGGTCCTTACAGGAAAGTCAATATAGGGTGCTGGGTTGTAATAGATAGTGTTGGACTTGGAGTCAGGAAGACCTAGATACAACAAATCATACCTCTGAATTTATTTCCTCCCATATCACTTAACTTTCTCAATCTTGTTTTCGTCTGTAAAATGGAATGACATCTGTAGCACTTACTTCAGAGGATTATGTCTGAATGGGATAATTATGCAAAGTACTTAGCAAACCTTAAAGCACAATATAAATGTCAGGTGTTAACTGAGGGTGGCTTGTTGTGTTACCTTAACCAAGAAAGTTATTAAACTGTTTTAGAGTCTTCATCTATAAAATAGATATTTAACTATTTAACTAGAATATCCCATTCCATTTTTTGGATATCTCTAAGCATTAGGCAAGTTTTCCTTATATCAGATCTAAATCTTTTTCTGTAACTTTAACCCATTAAGCATGACCTTCTGGACCACGCACAACAAATCTAATCCTCTCCAAGATAAGCCTTTATATACTTGAAGATTTCTATTATTTCCCCTCTAGGCAGCTCTTCCCTAGGATATGAGTTTTCCCAGTTTCTTAAACCAATCCTTTTAAGACATGTTCTATTCACCATCCAGGTGACATTCTTCTGGACATGTTCCAGCTAATTTCTTTCTTTCTTAAAATGTGGTGGCAAGAAAAGGTGGAGGGAGGGAAGGGAAGAAACATTTATCAAGCATCTACTATGTGCCAGGTGAGATAGCTGAGTAGATAAGAGTGCTGAGCCTGAAGTCAGGAAGACCTGAGTTCAAACCCGGTTTCAGACACTTTCAAGATGTGTGACCCTGCACAAGTCACTTAATCTCTGTTTGCCTTAATCTACCAGAGAACAAAATGGCAAACTACTCCAGTATCTTTGCCAAAAACAAACAAACAAAAAACTCTATGGGCTGTATTGGTGTGCTATGGTCCACGGGTCACAAAGAGTCAGACAGAGCCAAGGAACAACTAAGTGCCAAGTACTGTGCTAAGCATTTTACAAATATTATCTCTCATCTGATCTGATTTGATTTAAGAAAAGACTATGATACTACAGATGTGCTATTCAGTTTCTTACTTAGGGCACTTGGGCAATGCTCTCTTCTTTCCTCTCTCCTTCCTCTTTTCCCCTCCCTTTTCTCCTCTCCCTCTGTCCATATGTGGAATCATACCCTTACATGTGGTTGCTCTACCCAAAGGAAAATAAATTTTGATCGCTGAAACCTCACAAGGTATCTTGGGGTTTACAGGCTAGATTTTTTTTCCTCTTCCCTACTTACATATTCATTTAAAAAAAAAACCACTGGGACAATTAACTCTTTTGTCCCATGTAGTTTCACTTATGATTTCTTTAAAAACTAGGCCATCTTTTGCCTCATTTCTTTTTTTTTTTTTTAACATTCCTATTAAACATATTTTCACATTAGTGATGTTGTAAGAATTAGAACCAACAGAAGGAACCACCAGAAAGAGGAAACAAAACACAACAGAAGAAAAAAATAGCAAATAGTATGCTTCGATCTGCATTCAAACTCCATAGTTCTTTCTTCTTTGTGGATAGCATTTTCTATCATGAGGCCTTTGGAGATGTCTTAGATCCTTGTATTGCTGAGAAGGGTTAAGTTTATCAATATTAGTCATCGCACAACATGGTTGTTATTGTGTACAATGTTCTTCTGGTTCTGCTCACTTCACTCAGCATCAGTTCATGTAAGTCTTTCCAGGTTTTTCTGAAGTCCACCTGCTCATCATTATAGCACAATAGTATTCCATTACATTCATATACCACAACTTGTTCAGTCATTCCCCAATTGATGTGCATCCTCTCAATTTCCAATTCTTTGCCACCACAAAAAGAGCTGCTATAAATATTTTTGTACATGTGGGTCCTTTTTGACTCATTTCTTACCTAGACTTAAATCACTGAATGAGTGTTGCCTCAGACAAACTGAGACCTGGGAAAGAACTTAGTTTAAAAAGGCCAAGGTCTTCCACTACATCTGGGGCCATCTCCTGTCACCCTGCCCTATGTCTCACCACTGGACTCTGATGACTCTGCACAGCCCTGCCTCACTTAAATCCAATTAATTCACTTGCAAGTCAAGACATCAACCTCCCAATGGCACTGGTCTTTTTTGAGAACGAAGGACAAACAACAATCTGTGAGTAGGGTAGAATAAATTGTTCATCTTCATTTTGGATATATGCTTTTCCTAAATGCAGTTCAAGATTTAACTATTTTTTTTTTGGTCATGTCATGCTGACTATGCCTATCTGAAAATGTGAGTCACTTAAAGGAAAATGGGGAGGTACAGAATGAATGTAAGAAATCAAACCTTCCTTTTCCGTTTTATTATTGATTATTATTATTTACTATTATTGTGACTTCTCAGCCACAAAAACTTAAAACTTCAGCATCATCCTCAACTCCTCATTCACATTTGCCCTACATATATCCAAAGTGTTGCCAAGTGCTGTCATTTCTATGTTCACAATATCTCAAACAGATGCCACTCAGATTCAAGCCCTCATTACTTCAAGTCTTTCTCCACTCCAATCTATCATCCACTCAGCTGTCAAAGGGATCTTCCTAAAGTACAGGTTCTGACCATGTATGTCACTCTCCTACTCAATAACCTCCAGTGGCTCCCTATTATATTCAAGATCAAATATGAAGTTCTTTGTCTTCTAAAGCCCTTCACAACCTGGTCCTTTTTTTACCCTTCTAGTTTTCTCGAACTTTATTCTTCCCTCTCCCATCTACCCTACAATCCAGTGACACTAATCTTGTTGTTCCTAGCACCAGATACTCCATCTCTGCCCTATTCTTATTTTTTCACTGGTTGCCCCTCATGCATAGAATGATCTCCTGGAGTCCCTGTATTCCTTCAATACTCAGTTCAAATCCCACTTTCCGAAGCAAGTCTTTCCCAGTCCTCCCCCACTGCTAGTGCCTTCCCACTGAAATGTGCCCTATAATTATTTACCAATTTAAACATATCTTGTATTCCATAATTGTTTTTTATGCTTTCTCCCTTATTAGAATATCAGCTCTTTAAAGACAGGGACCATGTTTTGGCCTTTCTTTGTAATTCTCAGTTCCTAGGAGGGTGACTGGACATAGAAAGTATTTACTAAGTGCTGCTAGTTGATCAATTGTCTCCATTCACAGATCTATAACTGAATAATCATTTGTCACTGGTTATTACAGAAAGGATTCCTGTTTTAGGTAGGACAGGAGCACGCTGGATTTGGAATCTGAGGACCTGTGTTCGAATCCCAAACTTAACTTTAACTAGCTTATCTGTGTATCCCTTGGCAAGTCATTTCTCTCTGGGCTTCAGTTTTCCCACTTTTAAAATGAAGGGATAGTACTATGACCAGCTCTAAATCTGTGACTGAACTAAAAAACCCGTGAGGGTCCTCCCAGCTCTAAAAACAAATGAGTCTATAAATTATACGGAAGATTTTGTGTTACTAATTCCCATCTTATTTTTCCACCACAATTTTAATGTTATAGAACAGAAGTTATCTAGAACAGGACGATTTCATTGGGAAAAATAAGTGAAAAGCACTTAATGGTTTTTATATAAGACTCTGATGCTTTATTCTTATCAAACATTGTATCTTATATTAGGCTAAAGAGTAACCTAGATTCATAAGTCATAAATTTTAAACACACTCTAGAAATTCCAGTATTCTCATTTTATCTCTTTTGCCACTTTATACTTGACAAATATGCTCTAAAAATCATAAACCTAACAAGCAAATAAGCAAAATGAGTGAAATTTCAAATGAAACAATTCCAAATTCTTTACAATTTGATTTTTAATCACATCAACTTTACCAAAATATCTTTTTTCTTCTTTTCTGGTATTCTGACTTATATTGGCTTGGGCAGTTGGGGTTAAGTGACTTGCCCTGGGTCACACAGCTAGTAAGTGTCAACTATTTGGTCTGAGGCCGGATGTGAACTCAGGTCCTCCTGACTTCAGGGCCAGTGCTCTATCCACTGCGCCACCTAGCTGCCCCTTCCTGTCTTTTTTTTTTAAAAGTCACCATTTATATTCTTCTACTTCTGCTTTATTCATTATGCATAACTTCATGTAAATAATTTCCTCTTTTGTACTTTCAGTATGTCATTTTTATAACATTTGTACATTACACTAACATACAACAATAAGTCACGGTTCTGTGATTTTTGTCAGTATGGATCAATTGATGTCTATCGAAATCAATTACATTAATCAGTTACACTCAGATAACCACTGGACATATACATGGTTTCCAGTTTGTGGCTATTACAAAAAGAGATAGGGATGAAAATATAAGACCTGTGATTTTACTGGTGTAAGAGTAGAACTCTATTGAGAGACTCAATCAAAACATTCAAAGGCATTCCAATTAAGTCTGAAAAAAATCACATGTCTTTGATAAGCCTATGAAGGAAGTGGAAGTGACCACTGCACAGGAAATGTGCTTGAATTGGCTTTATGACATGATCACGCCCAATGAGGATTCTGTAAAACCAAGGAATATGTTTAGAATCAGGAAGAATCAGTCAAGTGAGCACCTGGTAGTGGAGAGGAAAAAGAGCTACTTCTGAGAAGAAAAAAACCTGAAGACACTAGACAAAAGTATCTGGTTTCAGCCTCAGCCTCTTTACTTATCCGTCTCACACATACCCTAGCCAGAAGAGGATTTTGGGCCTCAAAGGGTCAGGAGAATTTTGGACTACCCATTTTTACATCATTATCTTAGAATTGTCCTCTGGGACACCAGCAACTGGTAACTGTCTGCATTGGGAATTCAGAATAGATGGGGGACAGATGATTCATGGCTTCACAAGAAGCCTGATAGAAAAATGACACCATAGCTAAAGGAAGACTTCATACTCCCACAAAGAAGAGCAAAGACCTTTCAGCAATCAGAAACTAATTAATCAATAAACATTTATTAAGTGCCTACTATGTGCCAGACACTATTCAAAGCACTGGAGTACTTGAGTCCACTCTCCCCTGGGCTCCATATGTACTGGTGGAAGAATGTGTCATTCACTTTTGGGGAAAGAGGGTGTTACATATCAACTGTTCTTATCAATTAGATTGTAAACTCCTAGAGAGCAGGGATTATCTTTTGCCTCTTTTTGTATTCCCAGCAATTAGCATAGTGCTTGGAACGCATTGGAGTTTAATAAATATTTACTGATTGGCCATACTATCTTAGTAAATACCCTTTCTAAAAGCTAATTTAATCTGACTGAGTGATATCAACTGACAGTCATGGCAAGAAGCATACCAGTGCAATCTCACGATACATGGTATTAGAAAGACACCCCTCCCCATCCCTCATCTACTTTAGGTTAACCTTAGAGCCCTTTGAGGACATAATAGCTCTATGCCCTGCAGACCTAACTCATCAGCGACAGTGGGAATTGGGATATAAGAAACTTCCTCTACTTGATGGGGTTGGGATCTGTACCCCAGAAAGGAAAGTCCTTAGTCTTTCCCACAAGGCCAAATCTCTGGCTTTCGCCTGAGGCTATAAACCTATCAACTGGCCTTTCAATCTCCCAATTCTGTTACCCTTAACTTAGCCTGGCCTTCCTCTGTCTTACCTCCCCATGGCCCCTGGCCATTTCCCACCCTTAATCCTACCTAGGCTCCATTCTCCCTTGGCCACGTGGTCCTGGTCCCAGGAGTTCTGTTCACCCCAGTTTACTGACCACTCCTCTCTAGATCCTCCTTATACCCTCCTCCAGTCACCCCAAACTACTTGGCCACTCCTAGATCGCTCCCACAGTCTGTATATAAGATCCACCTTGCCTCCATTAAGGTGCTTAGATTCTTAAAATCTAGCCACTGCTCTGATTCTTATAATCTAGCCACTGCTGAGATTTTTAAAATCTGGCCACTAGATTACAGTTGCTCAGATTCCTAAAATCCAGCCCTGCTCTGATTCTTAGAATCTAGCCAATACCTCACAGACTCTCAGACTCTTCAAGAGTCTGGCTAATATGGCGGATCTTTAAAAACCTTGTTTTTGGCTGAAAGAAGGCTTGGGTCGAATTCTTTCAGGCAGGAGACCTCATCATACTAACACACCACCAAATTCTTTGCAACAGTCTTAAATAGCTGCCTAGATCACTAACAGGTCAAGCAACTTGCTCAGGGTCACACAAGCAGTATGGATAAGCCATAGACTTGAATCCAGGTTTTTCTGGTTTTGATGATGGTTCCTTATCCACTCTATCCTGCTATCCCTATTATATTACAAATAGAGTAATTAAGCCTTTTCCCCTTTTTAAATAAGATCCCAAAGATATATTCCTAGTAATAGAATGCATCTTTAACATCTTAATCATCTTCATTTGGATGCCCTCCAATTTGTCAATGTCCTTTTCTAAAATGTAACTGCCCAGAAATGTTTGGAGAAGACTTGAAACCATGCAACAAAAGTGTTAATGGAAATAACTGGGATTTAATCTAGAAAAGAGAAGAAAGAGAGCATAATACTTTCCAAGTACTTGAAGGGCTATCATGGAGAACTATATTTGTCACTCCCAAAGGGTAAGACTATGAGTCTTTCTTCTAGGAATCAGAAATTGCAGAAGTTTTTAAGTTTCATGTACAGAATATTCTCTTTAAAATGAGAGCTGCCCAAAACAATAGTGAACTGCCTCAATCCCTTAAGATCTTCAAGTAGAGTCAAGATAACAGGGATGTTAGAAAGGGGATTGGGGGTTGGTTGAAATAACCTTTTTAATTCTCCAGTCGTCCATCATCTACTTGAATCCTATCTCATGAGGCAGTGTATTTCATTTATGAACAGCTCTTGTTGTTAGGAACTTGTTCCTTACACTAAGCTGCATTCTGTCTCCCATTAACTTCTACCCTTTGATCCTAGTTTTCCTCTCTGGAGCCAAGCAGAGTAAAACTAATCACGCTTCCACATATGAACTCTTAAGATATTTCAAGGCAGCTACCATATTCCTTCCTAAAACTTTTCTCCAGATTAAACATACACCATATTACTAGAAGTGTTCCTTATATGAAACAGTCCCTAATAATCTTCTCTTCTAGACAAAGACCAGACTCTGCTAATGCCCCTTTCAAAATGTAATGCTCAGAACCAGACCAAATAAATAAATAAATAAATGGGGGGGGGGGGGAGCGCCTTCTGTCCAGGGAACACAGCAGAACTACCAAGCCCCTTGTTTTGGACACAACATTTTTAATGTACCCTAAGGTTCTCCACATTGAAGAAATCATAAGCTTGGGCCAAAAAGAAAAAAAAAGTCACACCAGCCACATTATGTCTTTGACTCTAACTGAATTTACAACTAAAACTCCCAAGTCTTTTGTTTCTGCCTACTCATGATATAAATTGCATCTTGTTAGATGTAGTTTATTATTCTAGCCATTTAGATATTTTTGCACTCTTTCTGTTATTCCATACATTAATGATTCTTCCCAATTTTATGTTCTCCAACATTTATTGAGGTTTGCCAGCTTTCTCAGATTGATTTAATTTCCTACAACTGAACATCCAAGATGATTTTCAGGTACTATGAAAGCACGAGCTTTGGAACTTAATGTGATTCAATTTTTTAAAAAAAAATTAAGCACCTATTATAAGCAAGGCATCAAGGACACAAAGATGGGGGAGAAAAGTTTCTGCCCTCAGAGAACATATAATCTATGAGGAGGATAGGACACATGAAAGTATAGAATTCTAGGCAGAATGTGACTGAGACAAATAACAGATTCTGTAGAAGTACTCCTGGAAAAATGGAGGAAGGAAGGACATTTTTTACTGTAGGGATCATCATGGAAAGATTCATAGAAGAGGTGGTGCCTAAACTGGGGTTTGAAGGGAAAGAGAAGGGTTTGAGTAGGTGGGATTGGGAAGGAAATGAAAATCAAGTATGAGGGATGATCTGTATGAATGTACAGATAATGCAGGATGAGATAAAGAACAAGCAGGCAAATGTAGTTGGAACAGAGAGTATGTGAAGGAAGTAATATGAAATAACAGTAAAAAAAAAAACAGGATGTAGCCAGATTGTAGTAACCCATAAATGCCAATTTAAGGAATTTAAATTTTATCCTAGAGACAATGGGAATCACCAAAGGTTTCTGCATAGAAAAAAAATGACATGGAGAGTCAGATATGTGCATAAGGAAAATCATTTTGGCCTGTATAAGATCAAAAGGTCAGTGAAGAGGCTATCACAATAGTCCTAGTAAGTTCTGAGGTCTCAAACTAGAGGAGTGCATAGGAAGAAGAAGGTAGATACAAGTTATCTTGGAGGTAGAATCAATATGATTTTGCAATTTTTTAGATCTAGGAATTGAGGGAAATGGAATTTAAATCATAGAAGTTAGGAGGAAAGGCAAGTTCACAGAGGAAGACAAGTAATTCAGTTTTAGAGATAGTGAGATTCAAGTGTCAGTGAGGCATCTAGGTAGAGATGTCCAGCTACCAGTTGGAAATGTGTGACTAGCACTCAAGGGATATGCAGATTTGGCAATCATCCATCTTCATAAAGATGATAATGAAATAATAATATGATGCCAATAGAAAGTATTATGTACCATACTCTCCAATGCTCCCTGACTTGTATAAAGTCTCTTTTGAATTAAATATGCCTTATTTATAACAAAATAGCTTGCTATCACAATGACCTAGTCATGTGATAATCATAAGAATTTGAGTTTCAAAATTCCATTTAATTGGACATTACATGAAAATGACCTGCAAAAAAACTTTTAAAAATCTTATGTTATCGGTTGTACACCTCAAGTTTAATGGTATGGTTGACCTCCTACACAGACTAAGACATATGGCGAACATAAAATTTAAGGCATTCAATTATTATCATGATTATACATAACTGAAAAAAAAAAGAATAATAGCAAAATACTAAACGGGTAGTTAATAAAAACCACAGAAAATCACCGGGATTGTTAGAAATAATAGAATTATGGAATATTATAGCTGGGAGGGAACTAAGAGATCAAGTCATTTGTCTACACAGAATGTTAAATATCCTTTTTGAAGGGAAAGAAATTGGATGGCTGAGTTTTCTCTCTGAAACACTGTATACCAGTTCTTCAAAAAGCACTTCACTATGCTAAAATAGTATAATTAGTACTATATTTGCTCCCATACTTGAAAGGTTTCTGATTTAAATACTGTAGGTACTGCTTCCACTAATGTAGATCATAACCTTTTAGTGCCTTAGCTGATGATCTTTACGAGTGGCTGTGATCAAAAAAAGTCATCACATAGAAGGCCAACTTCTGGTGCAGAGACTCTCCAAATTTAGCTAAGTTCATCTTCTGACAACAGTTTGTCACCAAGACCATACTGAAAGCCTCTCCTCTCCATCTTAAGAACGCTTGGATTCCACAGATACAGACCTGATAAACCCAGGCTCACTTGCATGTTGTGATAAGGCATTAGAATAAAATTTTAAAGGATTACTGACATATCTCAGGTAAAAACATGGGACAAATATGTTCTTATGGGTTGGCCTGGGATTCTAATAATTTATATTATTTGAAATTCAGAACATATTTTTCATCTAGAGAAAAACTTACAATTGAATTAATTTTTAATTGAGAATTGCCTATATAATGAAATATACCAACTAATGAATATATTGTGAATAAATTTTCTTTTTAACTCCATATAATTACTATCAAATATCTTCCATGTGCAAATCACTGTGGTTAGTGCAAGAAAAACATCAAGATAAAACATTATCCCTGCCCTAAGGAGTTTCAAATCATGTCTACCTCCTCAGTGTAGAAGTATGGGAAAAATCTTAAGAGTAAACATGTCAGTGGTGGTGGTCTCCAAGAATACGTGTTATCTCAGGTTAAAAAAAACAAAGCCTCTTAAAACTGGCCTGAGCTAGCTGGTAGAAAAATCTTATTCTTAAGAACTACACAGCCTTACAGCATAGAGTCAAGGAAGTATATAGTCAAGGACTATAGACGTTCTGTTGCCCCTATTATCAGTAGGCGATCACTTAGATTCACTTGGGCAAGGGAGTCAATACCATGCAGTATCACCTGTGGTATTTTTTCTTTAAATAAACATTTATTAAGTACATACTATAATGCACTGTGTAATAATCTGTGTTAATAAAGATATTATTGCATAAAGGGCAGTACAAATAATAAGTACAATCAATGTAAGAGTTATCAATGGAAGACTTTACAGAGGAGACAGAACTTGAACTGGGTTTAAAAGATGGCAGAGGCAAAAGAAGAAGATATTTCCAGTGAGTGAAAGGCAGCAGCAACAGCAAATGTAATAATGTAATTATGAAGAGAGAAAAATAGCAAGTAACAAAAAAAATTTGGATAATTAAGACTTGGGTTATGTTATAGAGCACCATAAAAGGTAGGCAGAAGGTTTGTCAAGAGAGAGCCATTGAAAGTTTAGCTTGTGTAAAAGGGATTCAATTTTTTTTCTTCTTGGTCTAGGAAACAGAACTAAGAATAATGGGTAGAAGTTTTAGAGGCAAATTTAGGCTTGATGTAAGAAAAAAAAATTCCTAACATTTACTGCCAACTAAAAGTGCAGTGGATTTCCTGTGGGTTGCAGAGAGTGAGCTTCAAAGGTTGGAAGATGACTTGTTGAGGATGTTGCACAGTGAGATTCTTTTTAAGGCACAGGTAAGACTGAATGGCCACTGGGGTCTTTTTCCAACTCTGAAATTTTGTGACTTTTCCCTTGTCCATACCCTCCTCTAATCTTAGCAAGTGTGCCTCCCTATATCCCACCTGTGACATCTGCCTGTTCTAGTCCCAATCCTGACCCTGGGCAGGTAGCTTTTCCAGTATTCTCTTTCTCAGCACCAAGTCACTTTTGTTGCTAGTCTGCTTTGACCAATCTAGTTGCGTTAACTAGTGATTGAATCTCCCAAAATCCAGAATGCTGCTGGATTTCGTGGCCAATAAACCACCTTGCCATATAAACAAGAAGGGGTCCCTTCACAGTAACCAGCTTGGTCAACACCTATCCTTGAGGCTAGAGTCACTGATGATGTTGAAAATATCAAATCACACAAATGATGCTTCTCTACTTCTTGTTAAGGATAGCTGTCAAAAGCTCACAGTGGCGCGCTTTCACCTTATTCCCTACTATTCTACTATTCCCCATAAGTAATATTGCAGTCCCCAGCTCTGCGGCTTTGTCAAGCTGTGTTTAATGCCTAGTTCTCTACTCTGTCTCTCAGAATCTGTTTCCCTTCACAGCTCAGCTTAGTTGCTACATATTCCACCAAGTTTGTTCTGATGTAATTTCCCCCACTCCAACTGTTAAGTGTTTTCCCCCTTCTGAAATTATGTATTGACTTTGTTTAAATATTGTATCCACTCTCCCCCAGCAGGAAAATGTAAACTACTTTAGGTCAGGGATTATTTCAGAGTATTTTTTTTCTTTGTATCCCCACTGCCTAGCACATTTTAAGTTGAACTGAATTCATAGTTCTTGACCTTCTTTACCCTGGGACAAGGTCTGTCTTTGTTTGTTTACCTCTTTACGCTTGGAGACACAGAGATATGGACTGGACCTATCATTTCATTGATAAAGAACACGGGTTGGCAAACTACAGCCCAGGGGCCAAATCCAGTCAGCACCTGTTTTTGAAAGGCACTTGAGCTAAGAATGGTTTTACATTTTTTTTTAAGGCAATTGGGGTTAAGTGACTTGCCCAGGGTCACACAGCTAGTGTCAAGTGTTTGATCTGAGGCAGAATTTTAACTCAGGTCCTCCTGACTTCAGGACTGGTGCTCTATCCATTGTGCCACCTAGCTGCCCCTGGCTTTACAGTTTTAAATAAAGTTTTAATAGAACACTGACATGTTCATCCACTTATTACTGTCTGTAGTTGTTTTCACGCTACAATGGCAAGGTTGAGCAGTTGCTACAGATATTGTATGTGGCACTGTCATCACTTTGTATTGATGCTAGGTGCATGGCAAATTGCAGTGACGCAATTATAACTCAACAGCATCGAGTGTCATGTGTATCACATATGGACCAAAACTTTTTTTTTTTTACTAGTACATTTCCATCACATCAAAATAAGAAAAGAGAAAAAAGTTTTATTACAACTTTTTCAGCTCAGGGCCAAGACTGAAATTTTTCTGAAAGAGAAGAGACACCTTTGATCACCATCAGTGAACACTGATTTACTCTGAAAATTAGCTTTCTGCTGCAGTCTTGATGTTTCTTAATTAATTCAACCTAAGATTACAAGGCAAAACAGTCTTTATATGTGAAATATACTGTGGTAAAAGTTAATTTGACAACCACTAATGTCGTGTGAATGGAAGTAATGTCAAGCTGCTTTATACATATCCCATGCTGTCAAAGGTTAAAACAAGAAGCAAGATCTCCATTTCCACACCAATTTGCAACAGATATATTTTCTAAGATCAAAAAACTGTTTGAGCAGTGTTTCTCAGACCTCAATTTCAAGAGCAAAATAAATTTCCATACTTCAAAATTCACTTAACTGCAACTGAGAAGCTTCCACCTAACCTTCAACTAGAAGTGATTAACTTCAATGTTAATTACATGTTAAAAGACAACTATCAAGAGAAGAGTCTAAAAGAATTATTTAAATACCTTCCAAGTGATGAATATGCTCAATGAAAAACATATGTTCAAAAACTGATATCAGTATTTGGCAGTACCTACTCTGTGTGAAAATAATTTTTTCCAAAGATGAAATATGTAATATCTAACTACAGATCTGCATTAACAGATGAACATTTGCAATCTATTTTGATGATACAGTACAAAGTTCACTAACTTTAAACCCTAATTAAGCAAAATGTTGTCCATAAAAAAGAGAGAATTCTATTCTCATCAGTATTACAAAAATTGTATTTAATTATTGTGGAAATTTTGTCTATCTTGTTATAAAAGCACAAACACAATATCCTCAATTTTGCTTTCTGGACTACAAAACCTAAAATACTTACTATCTGGCCCTTTACAGAAAAGATTTGATGATTCCTGTTATAGAGAACTCCCAGATAAGAAAACTCCCTTTAGGTGTAGGTAGGCACCTTCTCTACAACTTACAGTTTTCAGAGGATTGCCTAGAACAGGTGTCAAACAGAGACTACCCAAACCAGATGAAAGTGTAATTGGGAAATATTTAACAAAATAAATAAAAATACAACACAAGATAGACAATGTTAATATGTGGTTTTCTAAGTTGCTATGTGGCCTGCAGGAATCCTTAGGTACAATTTAGTGGCACTCATTTCTATCTGACTTTGACACCACTAGCCTAGAGCAACGGGAGATTAGCTGATTTGCCCAGGGTCAAAACTTGAACCCAGGTCCTCTTAGTTTCAAGACCGGCTTTCTATCTACTATGCCACACTGCCTCTGCATTTCCCTCAAATAGGGAAAAAGCAGGACAAAATTCCTAAACACAGAATAAAAACTATGTTTACAGTCTTGTCAACTGATAATATTTCAGGTGAAGGAAAGATATTGTGACTGATTCTTAATAGTTCTGATGAGGCAATAGGTCCAATGATGGAAATTCCAGTAGAATCACTACTACTACTGAATTTAAAGTGGTTGATCAGATTATCCCTTAGATTTCTCAATACATGGGGTATTAGCATTTCTTCTCTAAGTCTCCTGGGTTTCTGGAATGCATTAGATACAGGTAAGGGTTTCCTAGGATAAAGAGGACTGTGACCAAGTCAAATGAAGGAAAATTTGTGTTAGAACTTGAGTTAATAGTATTTAGCGCCGGAAAGGACGTCCTAGACTACTTAACTCAACAATATTATTTTATATGCCACAGAATCACAGTTAGGAAGTGTTTCAAAGGCCATTTAATTCAAACCTTACATGAATGAGAATGACTTTGGCCATATCCCCAACCAGTCCTTTTCTAGCCTTTGCTGGAACCCAATAGTTTTCCAAGGACGTGTGCTTATCCCTGTGCTATTTTACTTTTACTAACCACTTATATAAAGATCAGGGTGTGTGTGTGTGTGTGTGTGTGTGTGTGACATCTTTATCAAATTTGTGGGTGAACAGTCAACAAATGTTTATTATAAGTGAACTGGTCCGTGTGCTGGGAATACAAAGAAAGGCAAAAACATGGTTCCCACCCTAAAGAAAGTCATATTTTAATGGAGAGAACATGTGACTAATTATAAACATGACGTATACAGTGTTAAGTGGAAGGAAAGATACTACATATAGGGAATATGAAAGACAGGCTTCCTCTAGAAAGTGAAATTTGAGTTGAATTTTGAAAGAAATCAGGGAAGCCAGGAGTTGGAAGTGAGGAGGAAGAACATTCCAGTTATCAAGGACATCCATTACAAATGCACATTTGGAAGAGAGACACAGTGTCTGTGTGTGATGAACAGCAACGAAGTTAGTAGTGGAATCATATTGGCTATATTGCTTGACGTTGTCTGTGGAATAAAGGGAAATGGAATGAGAAGACTGGAAATACAGGAAGGGCCTAGGCTATGAAGGGTTTTAAAAGCTAAAGAATTTTATATTTGATCCTGAAGGTAACTGGGAGCCACTGGAGTTCACTGAAGGAGACCCCAAGTCAACAAGTATTTATTAAACATTTATTATGTGCCAGGTCCTGGACCCAGACTAAGTCTTAAGTCTATTCATTGAGGAAGAAGCTTTTACTAGACTTCGAGCTAGTTTCCAAACAGCACTTTAAATAATACATCATAAACAAGGTTTAATTTTGCCAGTTCAGCATCTTTGGCACTGTAATCAGTTCACTGTCATTAAAACATTTTTGATACTCATTACTCTGGTCATTAAACTATAAGCTCTGTCACAAATATGTGTGTATGTGCACATGTGATTTTTTTTCCCACCAAAACAATATAGAATAAAAAAAATCAGCTGTTCTTGCTTTAAAAATTTTTTTACATATACCTTTCTAGTTAGGTCAAGGTTAAGCTTAAGTTCTAGATTTTACAAATTTAAAAGCCAAAGTAAAAAATTTATTGAGAAGTTTAGTCTATATACAATATTTCATGCTAAGTCAGTATGAAAATCAATGTTTTTCACTATAAAGAAACTTTGGTAAACCATCCAACACATATTTTAAATGGATATTTAAGCTAAGTTATGAAAAGTCCATTCATCTTAGAAAACTGAAATTCACAAGTAATGCCTTTAACCTAAAAGTATAGTTCATATTTAGAATTCTCCCTAATTATGAATTATGCTTGATAAATATAGTATTTATCATAAGATTCTTTCTTATCAGTTGATATTTATTATACATGAGTTACAAGAGTCTAAAAATAATCCTATTATATTTTTATTATCTAAGGCAGGGGTTCTTAACCTGAGGTCCACAAACTTCTTGCTGTTGTTTTATAGTTTTTGATAACTGTACTTCAACATTTTGTTATGTATATGTGTATTTTTCATTTTATGCCTTTAAAACAATTATTCTGAGAAGTGGTCCATAGGCTTCACCAGACTACCAAAGAGGTCCATGATACCAAAAAAATTAAGAACAAAACCTGATCTAAGAGTGATTTGGATTGTAACCATCAGAAAGATAAATCAATCTTCCTCAATAAATCATGGAATCACAGATCTAGGGCTAAAATACTTGAGGCCTAGGTCCACATACCATCTAATTTATATAAATAGCTAACGTTAAACTACTTAACATATTCCTGAAAAGTTAAATATAAAGAATATTTGCAAAATGAGTATTTTCCTATTATATTCATTATGATTTTACAGCTATCCATCACAAAAACATGTTCCAAATGCAATAAAACCAAAACAGTCTCTACAGAAGGCATGCATTTTCCCAACGTGGCATAGCCAGCCCTGGAGTCAGGAGGACCTGAGTGCAAATCCAGCCTCAGACACTTAATAGCTGTGTGACCTTGGGCAAGTCACTTAACCCACACTGCCTCCCCACCCCACCCTACCCCCGCAAAAAAGGCATTTTCCCACCTAATTCCTGTAAAGAAACCTGTCAAATGGATATTCACTCCACACAGTGTTTGCAATGATCAAACTCATACCTATTATTAAATTACCTTTAAAATACCTTATGTCCTTAATTCTTATTTCACTAACAGAAAAAAAGTTTACAACAATATCATAGCTATTGCGGCTGTTTAAGTATTTAGACAAAATTACTAAGTAGTAGTAAAGAAAGTAGCAACTAAACGCAAGGATGGCTCACAGGTTCTACTTGGAGAGACAATAAAGGAGTTGGATTGTCATGCATCCAGAAGGCAACAAGAAAGACCATGTCATGAGACATATGGTCATCTTGTATTTCAGTGTTTATAAGCATCTGGGGGAAAAAAAAACACCACCAGGAAAATAACTGCTGCTTATGTGTCAATATCTGTAGCACAGGATAAAGAGGAAGAGAAATTCTATGAAAAACATAAGACTGTCTTAATCAATTAAATGTGAAAAACTGTAACTTACTTGATACTTTCAAGGCAAAGGTGGGAATACTCAAGAATGACTAAAATTTTTCTGGAAAATGATTTTGGAGTAAAGAATAAGAGAAGATAAAGCTTTACAGATTATACAGATCTTTCTCTCTTTCATACACACTTTAATATTTTATACCTACATCATGTATCACGTGTATTTTCATATACAAATGTATAAGTATATATGTATATATACATTCATGCATGTATATATCATGAATACTTTGAGAAAAGATTAAGAAGGCACTTTACTTGGTGAGTATCAGATAATCATCATGAAAAATGAAATTACATATATTCTAACTGAGAAGAAATGGCTTGAAATTGAAGAGAGAGTTACTGCTGGATCAAATGTCCGTGCATAGTTACAGTACCAATTTATCTGAACATTAAAATTAATAACAAGATAAAATTAAAATTTTTAAAATATCTGATATGTGATTAAGTCAACTTCAATCTGACCTATTCGAACAAGTTCTTGGTGCTGAAAAAATGAGAAATGCATAGAGAATAAGGGTATTGACACTTAGCACAGCAAGTTCACACAAAAGTTTAACTAATGTAAGTTAATTACGAAAATGAAAGGACTAAAAGAGCCTAAAAATCACTTCAGTGAACAAATATTTGACTTACTTGTCAAGTGGAGAGATACGACAGCCAAGAACAACACTGATTTGGACTGTAAGCATTTTTGTTGTTGGAAAAGGAACAGCAAGTAGTGGTGCTGGGGGATAATAGTTTGAAAGTAGCTTAGCAAGAGACACAACTAAGCAGTCATCCCAAGTTTATTTAAGGATGAAACTAGGCAACAAACAAAAGGTGGAAAAGATCTTCAAAGTTTTTTTTTTAAAAGAAAAAAAATTTAACCATCAAAGACAGTGGAGCCACCATATGCATTCCCTAACATACAATCCTAAGTCAGTTTATAGAGGAAGCAGAAATGTCACTGAAAATCAAAGAGAAAAGCAGTTAAACTAGACCAAGCATATCCAGAAGAGACATATAAAGAAGTTGATACAACATGAAAGACCATAGAGAACAGAAGAGGTACAGTGGGGCTGGAGAAGGACCCATATTGTCCCAGTTTTCAAAAAGGGGAACATAAGAGCATCTACAAACTATCTACCAATGTGACTGACTTTAATTCCTAACAAAATTCCAGAACACGTTAAAGAGATTATACTTAGAAAAAGAAGCAGTTACCAAAGAACCAGTGTAGCTTCATCAAGAATACATCACGGCAGATCAAACATTTCCCTTAAACTGGCAGCTCAGGGCAAAATTGTAAAATAGTTTACCAAGAGTTCAGCAAAGTTATTTGACAACTTATCTCTTGCTCTTCTTGTGGAAATGATGGAGAGATGTGGGTTAGATGACATATAATTAGATGAACTTGGGACTAGGTGAATAGCTGGCTTCAAAGAGTACAGTAGTCATTAATGCTTCCATAGAAGCAACATATTATAGCAGGGAGAACAATGGATTTTAATTCAGAGGACCTGAGTTCAAATCAAACTTCTTCCACTCCACCTTCTGTGCCCTTGGACAAATTACTCCACTCTTCCGAGAGAGAGGCTTGGACTAGATGACTTCTAAGCAGGGCACCCAGGCTCTCCAGGTTGCATTCCAGACTTTCTTTACTATATACCAGAAACCTTTTCATCCTGGAAGCTCACTCAAGCCCTGGCATTAATACACTGGGGAAGTACTCAAGCTTTTCAGCTCTTTTATGCTTAGTCTTCTACTTGAATGTAACCTCTTTGAGGGCTGGCTCTTTCTTTCTTTCTGCCCATACTTGTATTCCCATATTCCTTATGCTATGTCTTTAGCATAGGACTTGGCATAGAGTAAGCACTTAATAAATGCTCCCTTCTGATTCTAAATCTATTATACTGTCAAATTTGCAGATGACACAAGCTTAACATACTAGATGAGTTCTAGACACACAAAAAACCTTGATGGGCTAGAAAATTGGGTTGATTCGAATAAGATTTAATTCATTTCATTTCAACACACACTTATTAAGCAGCTACTAGGTACCAGACACTAAGACAGGTGCAAGAGATTCAAGACAAAATTAAACAGTGCCTGACTTCAAGGAGTTGACATTCTACTTGGAGGAAAAGGGTAATTTCTAAGAGAATGGGTATAGATGTAATATGAAGGGTAGTTGTTTTTTTTTTTAAATATGCCAGGAGTCCTGGAGAACAAAATGAAACGGTTGAGAACAGTAGGGAAGAGACATACGAGGGATGGAGCTGACATGAATGGAAATTAGAGAGGCTGAGGGAAGCAAGCTCCAGCCCAGGTAGCTTACAACTTACAGGAACAACAGAGCAGTAGATTGTCAGGCCCTTCAGAGTAGAAAAGATAATTACTGTGAATATGATTTAGGGAATATGAAAGACTGAAGGGCGAAGAGGGATGGATGAATACAGACAGTAGCAGGATTTATATCCAATTCCTGTTCTTGCCTAATGAACAAAGCAAAAGTAGGTGGAGTCCTGAGGCCAGGATGATTTTATAAGAAATAAGTTAACATTTAATAGGGAAGAACATAAAATCTTACACTTAAAATTACTTTATAAGTATAAGATGGGGAGGTATTATTAGCAATTTCTCTGAAAAAGATCTGGGGCTTTTAATGTCAAATGTGTTATTGTGGGTGAATGCATTTTGGGGTGCAAGTTATGCCAGAGAATAGTTAAGGTGCCTTCTAATTCTGAAATTCTGTAAGTCTGTTAACATTTGAATGAATATTGATATAGATTCTTCAAATTCAAGCCTTATTCTTTAAATTCTATCCTTTATTTACACTGAAACATCAGAAAGATGTTTAAATCTGATCCTGATCCTCCTCTCATCTTGCTCAGTCCTCAAAATGTAATAATTTTATGTCGCCATCTCTACCTTTATAAAGGCCTAACACAAAATTCATCCATTTGAACATTGTTTCTTTAAGTTTTATAAAATTCTAGGTGAAGATATTGCCCAATTTTACCCAATGTTACTTAGGTGCTCAATAATACTTATAGAATGAATGAATGCCACAATTATTTTCCTACTCCCCTTTTTGTAACCTATGTAAAGCTGCTAGTTTTGCATTAAATGCAATGAACTAGCTAATACAGGTGTTCTGCACATTACAGTCACTCAATATGCTAACAAAAGATGACACAAAAGATGAGACATTAATGAGACAATGGCATACTGGAAAAATCACTATTAAGACACTTGGGTTTGAACTCTGGCTCCGATACTTAATAATTGTATAAACATGAAAAAGTCACTTAATATCTGAGCTGTGGCTCCTTATCTATAAAATGGGGATAATAACACTTGCAGATTTTATCTCATAGGACTGTTGTTAAGAAGATACTTTAAAGTTTATAAAGTATTACCTAAATAAATTACTATTATTATAGTAATAGTACCCTGATGATTTGTACACATTAGAGAATTATTCAGGATAATCTAAAAATGGGTGTTTTAATAGCTTTTAGAAGTTTTATATTTTAGGTTAACTAATATAATGTATATTAGGAGATTCATTCAGCTGCTTTCCAGCAGTTTGTCAATTTAAGCACCAGGTTTTTCTGTGTACTACAGGAAAGGAAACAGGTCCAGCCCTGCTCAAGGTATAAAAATCTAGTGCAACTATATCAAATATACATATATGCACAAATATGTGTTTATATACATGACATACATATACAAACACACATATACATATACCTTTAAGTGACAGACATTAAAAGGTGCTCCACCAAATAGTTCTCTAAATATTATCTTAAGAGGTAAAAGAACGACACTACTCACTAATGATATGGTATGTGCAATAGTTCACAGGCTGAGGAAGTCGAATCAAATGTATAATATAAGTAGAAAAGCAGTAATGGCTGCTGTGGAGACTATGAAATGAGCTGTAACAGGAGAAAATAGTTAAGACAGAGGAGAAGCAACAGCTTAAGGATGGCCTGTGTTGCTTATGATCAGGAATTTCACTTGACAGGCTTAATAATTAAGACTGCAGGGTTCAAAAAAGGAGAATAGCATAAAAATACTGTTTAAGGATAACGCTTTCTGAGGAATGGCGTAAGAGAGAGGAAATCAAATAGATTATATTACTAGTCCAGGCACACAAGGTATATATAGGGTCTAAACTAAGGCTATAATTCTAAAAATGAAGAAAAACAAGATCTCAGATTCACTGAGGAAAACAGGCATAACTTATAACCTACAGTACATGAGACTTACATGACATACTATAACATATATACACTGATAGTTTATGAATTTAAATAAGTAAATGGGAGTTTAAGATGATTAATGGGTTACAAATACCGTGGTCTGGAATTTGAGGTTCTCCACAATCTAGTGCCACCCTACTTTATATTAATTCCCTCCATCATGCTATGGCCCAGTCAAACTTGACTGCTCTCTGCCTCTGAACACATTTGCTCACAACATCCTCTATACATAGCATTGGCTTTATTGAGCGAATTCTTAGCCATCTTTCACAGCCCGATTCAAATGCCATACTTAAAAGCAGACTTCCTGACTCTCCTAAGCAATGTCTTCAAGCTTTCAGACCCAACAAAACACTTTGTTTTGTAAGTACACCTGTCAAGTAATGTTATATAGTACAGTAAATGTCTGTATGCTTAATCTCTCTGTAGGGCAGTGAAACTGTTCTAAACCCAACCTTTGTATACTGTCTCACTTACCCAGCACAGTATTCTACACACAGTAAGCACTTAACATTTTCTGAATCCACAGATGATGAAAAAACATGACTTCAGGTAAAACAATGTTGCAGAGGGCAGTTATTTTCACAATAACAATGTTATAAATGATGCTAGAATTAGGATTATTTAAAAGCTTTAAAAAATTAGTCTTTACAGAGACTTGAGACTATAACGGATAACTGTGGGGCAGTGACTGGACTATTTTGGTATCCTAACAATACTGAGATATAGAGACCTAAGATCCTAAGTCCTCAAAAGAATTCCTCAAGTTAAGCCAATACAGAATCACAAATTTCTTCTAGGTGTTATGGCATGAAAAAATTGGAGGGGGTGTACAGGGTGCCTCATCAAAAACATCTGTAGAAATTCAATTAGGAAGCTAAAGAACCCAATGGCAAATTGGGTGACGGGAAGAAGGGCAAAAGCTTTTCTCATTAGGAATACCTTCATCTCTAGTTTAAGATCTACTGGTAGAAGACTCTCAGATGAGTCTGGACATTATTTCTCAAAAGAAAAAATCCTATAGTACAATTGAGGAAAAGTATATTATATTCAAATCAACAAGCAATGATTAAATGTCTCAGTACTAGAAATACAAAACAAAACACACTATGCCTTCAAACAGCTTAAATTCTACGGGAGGCTAGAGGGGAAAGGACTACAAACATATTGAAAATTAAATACAAAATAAATACAAAGTAATTTCCACAGTAATAGGGGGGATCAGGATTGGATTCCTATAGGGAATATATTCCAGGCATGAAGGACAGCTTCTGCAAAAGGCTTGGAGATGGGAGACAAAAAGTCATGGGTGAGGAATAAGAAGTTCAATTTGATCAGAATGCAGAGTGCTTATAGGAAAATATGTGCAATAATACTGGAAAGTTAAACTAGACCCAAATTGCGAAGAGCTTTAAAGAAAATTCCAGTCCAATTTTCCTAATGAATATAGATGCAAAAATTCTAATCAAAGTATTAGCAAATAAATTACAGTGATATACTAAAAATTCATCACAACCACATAAAGATTAAATTCAATTCAACAAGTTTTATTAAGTGCTTACTAGCCAGGTATTGGAGATAAAAAGACAAAAACAATTATCATCAACCAGACATGCAAGACTGATCCAACCTCAGAAAAACTATTACTGTTAAAAAGCAAATTAACAACAGTGAAGGGCACTGTATTTGTAGACAGAGGACCTGGGTTCAAATACTACTTTTTAACTTTGGACAATTCACTTAATCCATCTGCACCTCAGTCTCCTCATCTATAAAATGCAGAAGTTGCACTCTTACAGTCCCTTCCAATTTTTAGATTTATGGTTCTATTTATCTTTCTATCTATGGTTCTATTAAAGCCCCATAAATGCTAAAGAGAGCAGGTGTAAATGAATGTTTGCTCAATACAATAAAAAGTATTAATTGGAAACCCAAGAGACAACATTCTATGAAATGAAGAAAAATAAGAAGCATTCTTGCTACCAAGAGGTACTGAACAAGGATGCCCATTTTAACCACTTTTGTTTAACATAATATTGAGAATTCTAGCAAATGTAATAAATGTTTCCAGCCTTGGAAACAATGGAAATGAAGAAATAAAAATATCATTTGACAATGACATATGTAAGAACTCCAACCAATCACCTTAATCAAAAATTGAGATAATAAATGAATGTGGTAAAGTTATAGGATTCAAGATTATGTCAAAAAAGGTAATTTTCATTATGTGGTAATAATAAAGAACAAGAAAATATTTTTAAAAAGAAACATCAAAACTTTGGGAATCGACCTACTCCTAGTTATAATAAAAAAAATTTATTCTGGGAATAGGAAAACTATAAATAGAGTTAGAACAATAAGAAAAGAATAAATATGCCAAACATCCAACCAAATACATAAAAAAATTGTTTTTCAACAAACCTATAAAAGTTATAAAGTTAAAAAATTAGTTATTTAACTAATGTACTTGGAAAAACTAGCTGGAAATGGATTTAGACATCTTATACCACATACCTCCACAAAGTACCATCCCAATGTCCTATAATGACCTGGAATTCTGAAATACTATGCCAGCAGAGCACAAGCTCTGCAAAGTTCTGCCCTGCTGTCAAAAG